>NC_040040.1:54420481-54695312 GCF_003713205.1 Coffea eugenioides
ATTACAGAATCGATACACCACCAAATAACGAGATCCAAAAACCAAACCAACCACTGCAAAGAAGGCGGCATCAACATCTTCGCCGAAGCACGAAAATCAGGGCTGGACATAAGATATGCAACTGTGAGTGATGGATTTCCACTTGGATTTGATAGATCACTCAACCATGATCAGTTCTTTGAAGGAATTGTTCATGTTTTCTCAGCTCATGTCGATGAAATTGTGGGGAAGTTGGTTCAGTCTGACCCTCCAGTTAATTGTCTGGTTATTGATACTTTTTACGTATTTGCATCACCAATTGCCAGGAAGTATAACCTTGTGAACATTTCTTTCTGGACTGAACCAGCTCTAGTTTTCACTCTCTATTATCACATGGACCTATTGAGGATAAATGGTCACTACGATAACTATGGTATTTCCTCTATCTCTCTCTGGTTGCATGCATCTTAAATAATTCTTACCTAGTAGAACTGTATATTATATATTCTGCTAGTATTGTAAGGGATAAGCATATGCATAGGACAACAAGACTATATCAACCACAGAATGAAGTATATATACCACTCATTCATATGGACATATTAATTCAGGTTTCTTATAGCAAAAAGAATCTTTTTCTGCAGTTTCTGCGTTAGCCTTGCCTCCCTGTTATCAACTTTTTGGACTAGACTGCTGTACACCCTTTAAAATTTGGTGTTTATTTCATAGATAAATGTGAGGAAACTTATTCTTTTTTTCTTTTTGAAAGTTATTTCGAAAGAACTTGGTCCATACAACAGGTCATGAAGAAAAAGAGTGGAGGTGGGTAGCTTCAAAAACTACTGGGAATATCTATTTTTGGAATAGTAAGAGGTGATGTGAGAAAGTGACACAAAGGAATCCTCCCTTGCTTGATAACGTAGCAAACGAATATGGTATACTCAAGTCAATAGATATATAATGAACTTTTAAGTTAAAAAATTCCAATTACATAGAAGTTAATTTTTTCGAGATATAAGTTCATTGTAGATTAATATCAAGAAATATGTAAAAACCGACAAAACTTTTACTATAAAAAGAGTATTTCTAATTATAGGAAAAACCTCAAAGTAGTTAAACTTATCTAAAGCCTGATATATATATGGAATTCTAAGTGCTCATGGTCTATTCTCTTGTTCCTTAACTAGATAAACGAGAGGACATCATCACATACATACCAGGGGTGGAGTCAATAAAGCCAACCGATCTGACATCTTATCTTCAAACTGATCCAACCACAGTGGTGCACCGGTTAATCACCAAAGCATTTGTGGACATTAGAAATTCGGACTTCGTAATATCCAACACTATAGATGAACTCGAACCACAAATAATCTCGGTTCTACAAGAAAATCAACCTTTCTATTCAATCGGACCAATTTTACCCACCGGTTTGACCAAAAGTTCGGTTCCGGTGAGCATGTGGTCCGAGTCGGACTGTGGCCCGTGGCTCGATACAAAACCTAAGGGCTCGGTTTTGTATATTTCCTTTGGCAGCTATGCTCATACTAGTAAACATAACATTGTGGAGATAGCTCATGGTTTGCTTTTAAGTGAGGTAAATTTTGTTTGGGTTCTTCGGCCTGATATTATAAGCTCAGAGGAAGCCGATTATCTTCCAACCGGATATGACCGATTGATAGAATATAGTGGCATGATCGTGCCATGGTGCTCGCAAGTTGATGTGCTTTCTCATCCAGCAGTCGGAGGGTTTTTAACGCATTGTGGATGGAACTCTATATTGGAGAGTATATGGTCTGGTGTTCCAATGATTTGTTATCCATTATTGACCGATCAATTCACAAATCGCAAATTAGTGGTGGATGACTGGAAAATTGGGGTTAATTTACACGATAAAAGGTCGGTTACACGCGAAGAGATTGCTGAGAATATTAGATGTGTGATGAGTGGGAAATCTTCAGATCGATTTAAGCAAGAGATCAAGAAAGTTAAGAAGACATTGGAAAATGCATTAGCAAGGGGGGGTTCGTCACAGAAAAATCTGAACCAGTTTACTATGGATGTGAAAAAGAAAATTCGAAAGAATCAATAGTGGTTTGCTATCAAGTTTGAAGATCAATCTTGATTTGTTTAGCATAGGAATAAGGAGTCAAAATTTGCCACTCCGACTTCCCATTTAGTTTCTTGAACGGGTATCCTTTGTATTGAGTTTGTCAGGTCACTATTTCAAATTAGTAGTTTATTTGGCGCAAACATTTTTTGTTACTTTATGTTCTTCCAACTTTACCTTCATAAAATTCACTTATTACTTTACTATCTAAACACAAATTATTAAAATAACTACCTGTAACTATTTTTAATCATAACTCATATAAATACATCTTGACAAAATGACTAACTCTAGGCATTGTAACTATTAAAGTAACCATTATTTGATGAGAAAAAAGGTTAAAATACCACTATTTACTTTAGTAATTAAAGTTTTATATAAAATTAATTCATAAAAAATTATTTCTGAATTGCACACATATACCAACTTAATAATCCTGATACCAAATTAGTAAGATATTATTAACTAATTCTTAATAATCCTCGTACCAAATTAGTTGTCGCAGTGTGACAAACAAGCTCCGAATACTCCAGGATTCAAATGTTTCGGTTAGTTTCGTGACATTTGGAATTCAAAATTAGTCTCATACGTGTTTTGGTTACTTGAAATGTAAAGGGATCCAAAGTTTTGCCTCAAATTACTAGGGGACATGTTTGTGAAAGACTTATGCAAGTTAATTAAAATCATAAATCACATCGACTGGACATTTTATGGTATGATGATGATTTGCTAATGTGATTCATTATTCTTCTGATCAGTTTTGTCCTTTTCCAAAGATTAAAAGAGGAGGTCCTTGTCAATTTGTCATGTCCTGTACTCCAGTTCGTGGATGCTGATTGATTTATGTGTATTCGTCGGGGTTCATGCAGGAGTTAATAATTGTGTTAGGATGATTATAGGTGTTCGTATAGAAAGCTGTCTAAGCATAATTTGCTTAGCAGCATAATTATAGGAGATTTGTTTAGTATAATTATAGTCTTATTATAGGAGATTTGTTTAGCATAATTGTAGCATAATTATAGAAAAGTTGCTTGGTATAATAGCACATATTTTGGTGTATAAATGGATGCTGTATCCTGTACTAAAAATTTAATATACACAATTCTTCTAAAAAAAAAAGCACATATTTTCATGTATAAATAGATGTTATATCCCTGTACATAAAATATAATATACACAATTCTTCTCTAAAATATAATATCCCTGTATCCCTGTACATAAAAAAAATTAAAAAAAGTTATATCCCTGTAAAATAATATCCCTGTATCCCTATACATAAAAAAATGTTATACCCCTATAGATTTTTTTTGAGAAGAATTGTGTGTATTATATTTTATGTACAGGGATATAACATCCATTTATGCATGAAAATATGTGCTATTATGCTAAACAAATTTCCGATAATTATGTTACAATTATGCTAAAAAAATCTCCTATTATTATGCTATAATTATACTAAGCAAATCATCTTAGACAGCTTTCGATGCTAACACCTATAATCATGCTAACAAATTGAAAGGCTTCACCACTCTTAGACCCCATTGCCAGCCGGGGTATACAGCTTTTTGCCCCACATGAGGACTTTTCTACCTGCATTTTGCCCACACTGAGTAATAATCAGGCATAGAAGGACTCATTATTTATTTCTCTAGCAACCAAACAACTTAGGAGAATAAATGTAGGACAGAAAGTTGTGCGGTCATTTTCAACTTCTTGTTTGTTTGTGCATCTTATTGCACCCATCATCAAAGCTAACTAATTCAAGGACAAGTTATCTTATCATCTAATCTGTCATTTTATTGAGTAAATGCCACATCCATCGCATGTTGATGTTGATTCGAGCAAGTTGGCGAGATTGGAGAGTTGCAAAAGACAGTGGCATTTTTGGATTTGAAGGGCAGGCTGATTTCGTCTGGCTATAATAGAATTACTTCATGGAGCTTGGTAGGTGGAATATGTGACTTGGACATTGACACTTCTCCTGTCTTGTGCATGGTGGTTGGTGGAGATCAGAATATACTCCAAGCTAAGAATCAGCAACGCATATCGAAGCTTCATTCTTGCACTTTGGTTGCAGAGTATTCCCAACGAAAATGGTTTAGTTTCTGTTTTCTTTTGCCATGGTTTTAATTTGCAGGACAAGAGATGAGGAAAGGGTAGGAAAAATGCAAGAAAACGTTTCAACATTTGCATTAATCAAATACATGCACATAGAGCAAAGCATAATTGATCTTTCTTTAGTTTCACACACTTTGGCTAGCGATGGATCGAACATTACCTGTTATTGCTCCCTTAAATTCTGCAAAATTTATTCTGCGAGTATTAATTTTGGATGGCAATTAGTTACAGCTCTTAATTTTCACTACTTTTAACCAGCTATACTAAGAGGCAAGAATTATGGCCGTTAGGCATACGGAAGTTTGAGAATGAAGTGAGTACAAAATCATAAGAATTAGTTTAAAACTAATTACATATAATGGGACATAAACACCAGACAGAAAAAGATAGGATATTGTTTATTTCCTTCCAAAACTTCCAGTTTATGTAGACTTGTGGTTAACATATTTATTTATTTTTATCAATTTTTTCAAAGAAATAATTTTCAAAAAATTGGTAAATAACACTTATTAGGATATTCAGATCCCTTCAAGTTTGAAAAGTTACAAATATCTTACTTAGTATTCTGAAAAAAGAAATTGTATATGCTGGATTTGTTGTGTTCTAAAAGATATTACATTTTTTCTCAATTTTTTTGGTATTATCTGTATCTTCCCTTTAGAATAAGAATTTCACATTGTCTTTTTCTTTAGAAATTAACCTGAGATTCACAATAGCTCCCTGATGCAATACAACGCCAATCTTTACTCTTGTAAGGTAGGTGACTTACTCTCACTCTACAAATTCTGTAGGAGAGAGACGCCACTCCTAAATTTTAATCTCACGATGAAATATCAAATCCCAATACTTCTCTAAATTAATAGAATTTGTGTAATCTCAAAGTTATTAATTGAGCAAATTATTCGGATGACCACTGAACTTTTGGAATCGTTGAGTTTAACCATTGAACTATTAAAAGTTTGGTTTTGATCACTGAACTATCTAAAATTTAAATTTTAGGTCATTCCGTCAACTTTAATCGTTAACCATGCCTCTTTTTTTGTCTCGTGAATCGTGCGAACACTCAAATTTGTTATGTTTAACGATTAAATCTAACGGAATGGCTCGATATCTAAATTTTATATAGTTTAGTGGTTAAAACCAGACTTTTAATAATTTAATGATCAAAACTCAACGATTCTAAAAGTTTGGTGGTCATCCAGATAATTTGCTCTTATTAATTTATAGAGGTTTTACTATATAATAATAATATTTTCAGCGTCATGTGGTTATCCAATTAGAGAATGAAAACCTTATAATTCCAGTCCAAAATGAAGCCGCCGGCGCAACTATAAAATACTCTGTCTCCATGAACTAAAACGAGCAAAATCTTTTTTTTTTTTTTTAATTTTAAAACTTGGTTTCAATTGCCGTGGGTGTTTTAAAAAAAAAAAAATCATTCCAAATCCGGTTTTGAATTCTCATACCCCATCCCCACCGCTAAATAGAATATATCACAGCCTTGCACTTTATTTTGGATAGCTACTCCTGAGTTGGGCACTCCTACCCTGCAGAAGCGATGCCGTCGATGGTGGAGGATGAAGTGGCCAATAATGGTGGTTGGGAGGAGTTGCTGAGATCGAAAGAATTCGATTGAGAACAATGCTGGTGGTTGCTACTGGATAGGGAATAAACTCTTAAAGATTAGAATTCTACATGGTTATTAAAAATTATAGAAGCAATAAATTTTGGAGTTGAATTGCTTTTGGAATAGTTTTTGAAGAAATGGTTATTTTGGCCGAAGTTGCAGTTGCCTGGATCTCTGACCAGTCCATTCTTTGAATAATCGTATGATTTAGTTATTGTAACTTTCTTTTGTAGTTTCTCTAGGATGGAGTCCAGAGCTGGTCTTTCGACATTGCTTTAAATTGTAAATCTTTCTTGCTATATATTTCAATATATTGCGAACTTGCCACCCAAAAATGGCAAAAAAAAAAAAAAAAGGTCTAGGCAGCTTATAAGTTTAGAAGAAATGCACAGTACAGGTAACATGGTTCCAAGATCTTTGTCAACAGTTTCTAATCTGACGAAGATAAATTTATTAGTATCTGCCAATTTTAAGTCAGTTTGAAAGTTTTCTGCTAATTTGGTTCTTTAAACACATATTCCTTATGTTTTTTCCCATTACTTTAATTTCTCTTTTGGTCATTAGTTAATTAACTTTTTTATTAGGAGTTCTATAATTCCTCTAATTTTTCCATTTCTCTACTCTGATAAGTAATTTGTTTAGTTATAATTATCACTTCTAAAACTTTGGCGATTTCATTTTTTATCATGAAATTCTTGCTTGAATATAAAATGTTACTCCTACTGTTCCACTTTGATAGTCCAATTAATCTTTTGTTTACGGAAATTTCTCTAGTTATTAATATTTCCACTAGATATTCTAAGAGTTCAGGTAAGTCATGAATTTTAAAATCATTTTTTTTGGTGCGTTTGATAAAACTGAAGTATGAAATCTGAATCTATTAAATTATTGAATTGTTAAATATTAAATCTAATACATTTGAGTGCATATCACATTCAGTGATAAGTAAATAGCTTATCACTTAATTTTGAGAAGAAGTGTTGCCTAGAAAATTCAGTGCCAATTCAGATATTCAATATTTGGTTATCAAATGATAAGATTTGAATCCATTAAGTTTAAGTATTGAATTGAGTTATCAAACAAGTCTTTCTAAGATTATATATTCCTTCCTTAAATTTGCCACTTAGCTTCTTACCTTTTTAAGCATTGCATCTTAAAGAACCACTGAACGCAAGGATATGGTAAATTTTATCCCAAAATATTGCAATTTCTATTGTTCTATTGCTGCTTTACTCAATGGAAAAGTAGAAGCGAAAGAAAAAAAAATAGAAGGAAAAGAGAGATCGAAGAGAGGAGCCACTAAAGCAATTATGCTGTTATATCACTAATCAGAACAAATATATGAACGAGAGTAATTCATTCACTACTTCATTTAAGAAACCCTTTTCGGCTAATTAGTAAGACAAAAGTTAAGGGGAAACGATAATGATTAATGCTTGCGGCTTGCCAATCGACCAATTTTTTAGCACTTGTAAAACAGAATAATGTATTAACTGGAATACACTGAAAGAGAATATAGTCTTATAAAAGATCATATGAGATAAAAAAAGAATGGAAGATAGTTTCCACTCATGAGTCATTGGAACTTTTCTATAGAGGATTCTTCCCCAATCATTCCAGTGCAATGAACGGATACAAAACTGGTTGATTTTTACATATTGCAACACAAATTGCCAATGACCTGGCCACCATCAAGCCATTCAGGCTTGGTGGGGTGGGAGGCAAACCCATCAATTGTTACAGTATGTGGCTCTCCAACAAATGCAGACGGGTGTGTAGTATATCCGTCTGATCCGATCAGTCCCCGTCGGCTCTCCCCATAGGTCCAGTTGGGTTCCCCCTTAAAATAGGTTAGAGTAGAAATAGGAGTAGGTGTAGAATAGACTATTACCGACTGTCGAAAAAAAAAATACAAATTGCCAGCACAAAAAACAATTTAAGGTGACCACACCAACTATTAATCTTTTATTTTGGCTCTTCCAATGTTATATACGAGCTAATCTTCTCAATTGTAACAGGCCTGATAGGGTATAATTTGTTAGTATTTTTATTATTAATTTTCCCTTCTATCCCTGACAAATATTGTGTTAATTGCTGATATTTACTCATATTTGGTATTTGGAATCAATTTCAGGAATGAAGCAGAAAACTACCAAAAAGGATGGACTTTGTGAAAAATATGGAGACTTCTAAGGGTTTCAATCCTTGGGCCCTTGAATTGGTGGGGGACCACAAGCTAGTGAAAGGCATTTGGTCATTTGGGCTTCAAAGAAAGCAACGAGACTTGGAACAAGAAGTACTTGGGAGGCTTTGTCCACATGTGTGGGGACCACCTAGATAGCTTTTAGTCATCTTTCTTTTGTTGCTTTAAAAGGGGACAACATACAGAAGCAAAAGATATCTAGGGCTTTAGTTTTAGTTTTTTAGTTTAGTTCTAGTTTTCTTTCTTTGGACTGGCCTCTGACACACGCCAGGTATTCGACAATATTCCCCAACGGGGAGATTTTCTCATGAGGCGTGGTTAAGCTTTTCTAGTCAAGGGGACAACTAAAGATTTGGTTCAACAATTACTGTGAGATCTAATTTATTTTAATTGCTTCCTTAATTTATTGGTATTTATATGTTTCCTGTTTTTAATTGCTATAGCTCGTGTGAGTGATTGAATAGATGCGCAATATTTAATTATTCATATAGGCTATTTTGCTAAATAGGGGTAATTGAATCCGTAATTGTTCGTTATCCCTATCTCAGTAGCAACTGGCGTAATTGGGTTTATGACAGGGGAACATACGATCTAATTTAAACAAACCCTCGTAGCGTGTTTGTTAGTTAGGATTGGGCCTTTCTAATTATTAATGCAAATCTAGAAAATTAAATCCTACGGTCGTACCTAGGGTTGTTTCCTGATTAGAGAAATAGTCAACGGTCGTACCTTGGCTATCGACAAATTAAGGAAGGGTTGGTTGTTTATCGCGTGCATGACAACTATAACTAATCTATTAATAAATGTGGAATTATCTGTGAATCAATGATCAGTGCCTGAACCATTTCTGAAGTGTACCCTTGGCTAGAGTTTCTCCAATAATTATTCCTTTTATTTATTTTCTGCATTTAATTTATTTAGTTAGCATTTAATCCAAAACCCCCCATACCTTGGACTCTAGAAGAAACGAATTATCCCCAATCCCTGTGGATTCGACCCTACTCACCGCTATATACAAAATCGGTATTTTTCTCGAGTAGGTACTTATTATTGCACAGGTTCGGCACCTGTCAATTTTTGGCGCCGTTGCCGGGGACTGGTGTCAGATTAATTTGTTTCTTTTCGAGTTCACCTTGTTTTCATTTTTAATTTATTTTTCTCTTATTTTTTTATTTTTTATTTTTTTTTTATATATAGCTTATGGCTTCTAACACTCCGTATTTTGGTGATATAATGGATTTTGTTTCCGGGGAAGGCGATGAGACTAGTTTCTTTTCTAAGTTTGCATATTCAGAGGCACTGAACTCTATTAGAGAAAGAATGGCTGCTGCAACCTGTAAAATTTATTATGTCAGGGATCATTCAACCGGTATGTGCCCCGAATATCAAGATAATCTGAGTGTCCCCCTCAATAATTATGGAGATTTTTCACCCTGGTCTCAAACGTGGTATGACCCTAATCCAAACGGGTATGATCAAGGATGGTGGGATAACTCCAGTTATGATTATACAACAGGGCCAATGAATTTTCAGCAGTATGAGTCTCAAGAATCATCATCTATGTCAGGTATATCTCTTGAAGAAATAGGTGAATCAATAGCTATTAATACATATCAATTCCAACAGGAGACACAAAGGAGAAATGAGATGATGAATGAGGCAATGAGTAATCTGGAAGATCAAATATGTCTATTGACATCCAGAATAAATCGATTGGTGGCTTCTCAAATTGAAGAATTGCCCTCGAAAACCATTGTTGATTTTGAAGAAAATAAGAGTGCAATTTGCTTGACTAGTGATGAGGAGATGCAAGAGTGTCAAAATGAGAGATCTACAGATGCAGTTGAAAAAGAAGCCGAAAATGAAGAAATGGAACCCCAACCGCAACCCATCCAAGTGAATGAATCCAGTGGACAATCTTCAAATGCGGTGACATCTTCTCCACTCCTTAATCAATATTTTCCTGACTCCTATTCTTCAACTCCTGTTACTGAAATTGATTTTATTATACCAGAAAATTTAAAATTTCATGACAGGAATAAGTTAAGAGTGGAGATGGCAAAATATCTTGAACCAATGAATGCGTGTGATGGAGGAGTGAGTGGAGAATGCAGATCATTGTTGACTTATTTGGCGCCCTCAACTACTCCATGGAAGACCGTAACTCGTGTGCTCAAAGATTACTCCATCTATGAGGGTTACCAGGATCATATTGAAGATGAAGCATTGAAGCGAGCTACGCGATTTTATCCTCCATGAATAAACAGGCTATGTCTAGCCAAAGACATTAAAGAAAGGCGCTCGTTTGGGAGGCAACCCGAATATTGATTTTATTGGTTTTAGTTGATTTTATTGGAGGCAACCCTAATATCCCCTCCACTGTGACCAGAAAGTGAAATCTTGGCGTGCCCGCGCGGTGTTTGCGTTTTCTGAGACCAGAGGACGAAAACCAATCTTGGCGTGCCCGCGCGGTATTGGACGACCCAAACCATGTTTTTTATCCAAAAAAAAAAAAGTTATTATTATTATTATTATTGTTTATTATTATTACTTTCAAAAAAAAAATAATTTCAGATTTCAGATCTACGTTCGGATAGTTTTTGAAAAAAAAAAAAATTTTCATTTTTTTTCATTTTTTTTCTTCTTTTTTCTTTCTTTCCTTCTTTTCTTCTTTTTTTTTTCTTCTCCTTTCTTTCTTCTTTCTTCCCCGCTGCTTTCTCTTTTCCCCTTTTCTTTTCTTCTTCACCCATTCACCCAACATACCCACCTGTCCGCCGCCATCTCTCTCTCTCTCTGCGCGCTTCCGCCACCAAATCTCTACCCCTCCCACGCAGTTCCAGCGACCAGGCCACCATCGCACGACGCCTGCTTCAGCCGCCGCTTCTTTCACCGCAACCATCGACCCCACCCCACCACCAGCTCGCGGCGAACTTCGGCCGCAACCTCCTCAGTCGCGCGACTGCTGCTAGCGCGCGCAACCCCAGCGCGCAGCCGCCTGCCGATCTGCCCCACCTTGCGCGCGCGGCTTCTCTCTGCCCAGCTCCACCTCGACCTCACTTCATTGCACGCTGCCCTAAGCCCAACGCTGCAGCCTCCCCTGCGCAACCCCCTCCAGCCCGCCGCACTTCGCCAGCCGCGCCACTAACTCTCCACCGGCCCGCGCCGTCTTAGCTTTCCTCTGTCCCTCGCGCGACCCCTGACGGGTATTTTACATACGTGCAAGCTAAAAAATACCGAATTACACCCGTTCACTGCAAGTATACAGATCAACTAGTAGTTTAGGGTATATATCGGGTCGATCCCACAGGGAAGAGTGAACAATTACTGGTATTACTAAAGCTTCTTTATTATTTAGACTATCAATGAATCATAACAAATTTAACCTACTGAAATTATACAAAATAACAAATGAAAGCTCCTTGGGTTGTGGTATCCCTAACTACTCATGCAAGTATTATATTTGGATCATTGAATACTACATCTAGGCTAATTATGGTGTAATTTCCTTATGCATTTGAATCCTACTTTCGTAGTGAATCAATTATACTTATAACTAATCCATACCTATTCTCATGGTTATGAAATTAGATACAAGTTCATTTCTTCAATGAAATTACATGAAATGAATCACTAAAAATCACATAGATGCACCTCTACTTTCGTGAGTGTACTCCCTATGTTTAGCACTTCTTGAACTAGTGTTAAATCTCAATTTTCATGGCAGAAACAACACCTTAGATAATCACAATTAATGGTACCAGATTAATCATGATTTAAAGAGCCAAGGTGCTAAATAACTTGCTCAAATCATAGCAATCAAATAACCAAATAATAAACACTAACAATTATAGAAAGTTCAACCAAACCCAAGGCATAAACTTTAGAGACACATATTGAACACAAAATCCAAAACTTGTATATTAACCAAACTTGGAATCAAGTACAAAAGATAAAGAGTTTGGAAGGAATGTAACCCTTGTCACATGAGTTCATCTCCTTGCCTTCTTCATCCTCCATCTTCTTCTTCATCTAGCTAATAAACAACAATGGATAACACTCTACTCTATACTAACCTACTGCTACTACTCAGAAAATGCAAGAGCTACATCTCTGCACTCCAAGCTTCTCCCGTATGTCTCTCCCTCTCTCTTACAATGAATTTGGCTATTTTATGATGAAAATGGTCAAGGAATGAAGCTTTACACTTTCTCCTTACAGCTGGTAATGTCTCTCACATGTCTAGCATCCAATGTGAGTTGGTGGGGGTGAAATTGAGTTTTACGCGTACAGAGCAGCCTTTTCTTACTACAATCCGGCCAGGAATCCGGCCACAAATCCGGCCAAATTCAGGCCGGATTGCTACAGTAAATCTGGGCTGCTACAGTGATCCGAGCTGCTACAGTACCTCGGATCCGTATGGATCCGAGCTCGGTTCCACTAACCCAGAAACAACCGAGGGTTCGGATGAATAGTGGATCCGAGTGTGGATCACTTGCTCTGTTTTTGGCTCAACTTCAACCAATCGTTTCTTGATGTTAGAGGCTGAACCAGCTCATGTCTAAAACATGAAAGTTGTAGCCTTTTGAGTTATCTTTCTAATGCATCAAGAATCACCTCATTTGGATCTGTGTAGGCTGAGATATGACTGAAATACCCTTGCCTGCTCCATGCCTTGTTCCAGTTTCGACCAATAGCAATTGACTCTGTACTTCGGCCTTTTGACCTGGAAAACCTTCAAACTGGATTCAGATGTCTTCACCAAAGTTGTAGATCTATCTCTTATCTTCAAATGGGTTCAAGAATCATCCCAATCCGATCATTTTAGCTCAAGTTATAGCCGAAATACGAAAATGTGTCAAAACTGTCAAAATACACAAAATCCAAGTAAAAAGTGATAAAAAGCTCATTTAATTGAACAAAAGCATTTTATACCAATTATAGCCAAAATGATTCATATTCTACCAATAATATAACCAAAGTGACTAAAAATAATATAAAATGTCATACAATTATTACGTAAATTAGTCACTTATCAAACTCCCCCACACTTAAATCATTGCTTGTCCTCAAGCAATCCACACATAATCAACTACAATGATTCAAGAAGTGAAACAATATATGCACTTTGTCCAATTTAATTCCTCAATACTTGGAAAATAATCATTATATCACTGTTCAAATTACACTAAATACTCATAATATCGAGTAAAGGAAAGATAATTATACCCTAAATTCAACAAATTAAACTTAATCTCTTACCCTAACTTAAATTTACAAATAAGCAAATCACACAGTCAATTTATAGCTTTCCTCCTCCTATAATCATCTTTTTCTCAAAATTCTATAACTAAGAGGGATTTATTCATACTAATTTTACTTAAATAGTGAAAATGCCTTTTTACGCGAAAATCGACACTTTTAGGTGAAGATCCCCGGTTATTCAACATTTCACTTATTCAAGTTGCTATGCATACTCTTAATTCAAATACCTTTTTACGCGAAAATCGACATTTTTAGATGCCAAACCCCGGTTACTGGGTACGAGAATCATTGGAGTAGAACAATTTTTATTTACTTTCTTTTCTTTTTTTTTCTTTTTTTTTCTTATTTATTTATTTATTTATTTATTTTTCCCTCATAGAAAAATATATAAAAATAATCAAAGGAGGAGTATAACCTTTATCGACTATATCAATCACTTACTTGCAAAATTAAATAAAGAGAAGAAATCTCATTAAACATGTAAAATTATAGGCATAATTTTCCTCACTTTACCAAATATACTTTCTAAAATGTAAAAATTCTAATTGCATAATAACTATTTTCAAGTTAAATGAGGACTAAACCTTTCAAAATACACATAACATTCCAACAATTGGAAGAATTTAAACATTTAAAGTTGGAACAAATTAGCTCTTTTTGAATGAAAATGCAAAAATTTGAAGAAATTTTGGGCTATAGTGAAATATTGGAAAAGATTTTAGAAAATTTTTTACAGAGTTTCTCCTTATAAATGGATGAAAACTCCCTGCCAACAAACCCAATTTCAAGCAAATTATCCACATGGCAAATAATTCAAACACAATTCCAATATTTCTAAGCATTTAAATCCACAAAATATCATCACATAGCATTAGAATGCAAGTTCACATATTTCCTCCCCCACACTTAAACTTCACATTGTCCTCAATGTGAGAAAAGGAAAATAAAGAAAGAGTAAAAGAAAATACTCCCCTTATGACTTGCGCAATCCGAATCCATGTCCAAGTGATGAATTTCCAACCGTATTTGAGAAAGAATGGAAGTTCACTTATTGCACCCTTTGCAATTGAGATCATTTGCATGAACTCTTGCCATTGCCACCTACAAAACACACAAAAACATTAATCGAACAACTAAAACTTACTAAAAACAAGCCAACATGAAGAAAAGTGGAGTTGAAAAGTGATCCAAGCCTTCGTTTTTAAAAGGATCCGAGGTCGTTTTTGAAAGGATCCGAGGTCGGATCATTGTGAGTGAGCTCGGATCAAGAAGTTCGAATTTTTTTCTGATTGCAGAAGTGGATCCGAGGCCTCGGATCCATATGGATCCGAGCTCGGATCCATTGAATCTGCACTTATTGCAGAATTTTTGCAATTTTCAGTTTGACCTCAATTCTTCAAAATACACCCTAGATCATTTCTATGTCAAAATAAATCGTTCACGCACATGTAAAATGATCTAAACATGCATTCTAAACCTCTTTAATGCATCAAAAATCACAATTACTGAATTTGAGGTATTGAGATCTTTGATCAAACTTCGCCTTTTTCACCTCATTTGGTCACTTTTCCAAAACCTACAAATGAAAAACAACAAAATTATTCAAACTTATACTTTAAACATAAAATCACTCCAAAGTAACAGCAACTTAAACAAACATTGGGTTGCCTCCCAATAAGCGCTTCTTTAAAGTCAATAGCTTGACTATTTCTCCTTATTTTTCAAGGAGGTTTAGTTAACGAATAATCCACCATTTTAGGTCGTGGTGGATCATTAAATGGTGACTTTATAGCCAAAGCCACATGATCTAATGATGTGAGAAATGAAAGTGACTTACCTATCCCAAGTGTTTCATAGATATTACCTTGAATATACACCACTTGAGAACTTACCAAAGGAATTGTCACGAGAGTATCTTGGGTAGGAATACCTTTAGAACCTATACTTTCACTGCACTCCTCAAGAGGGGTGAAAAATGAGTCATTAAAACTCACCTCTTGAGGCTCAAAGTTAGTTTCAAAGGTATTATCATGTGAAATGGATATTTGCTCATTGAAATATAATTGAGATTCATCATTTTCATCCAAATGCAATCCATTTTCACATACAACATTTCCACCATTCATGCTAGGATCATTTTGCAAATTATTAGAAGAAATAACTTCACACAATACATTCAATTGCTCATGTATTCTACCAAAGTGAGAAGCTAATTCATCTATTCTTTCCTCAATCCTATCAAAACGGTCGGAAGTTGCATTTGCTAGCTTTTCTATGGCTAAATCAAATTGATTAGAATAATTTTCTACAGCTAGCTCCCAAGATGCATTAGAATCATTAGCTAATGGTTCATTCTCTAATTCCAAAGGCAAAGATGCATTAGCTAGCCTTTCTATTGCCAACTCCCAAGATGGTTTTGATTCATATTGGACACTTTCAGGTTGGTAATCATAAAAATTTGGAGAGTCACTATATACACATTGATTTTCCCAACCATAAGCAGGAGAATTGCTCCAATTAGCACTATATTGATCAAAACAAGGATTGTAATGCTCTAATTCATCATAATAATCCACATTTTGTGCTTGCATACATGTATTAGTAGCATGATAACCTCCACACAAGTCACAAATCACATGATAAGAATTAAAAACATTAACATTCCTCCTCTGCTCAATTTCATGCATCATGGTGTCCATTTGAACTTGTAACTTAATTACATCAAATTTTGCCTTTAAGCACCTTAAACCATCTTCAAAAGACATACATTCAGTAAATTCTTGGTTACCTCTGTTGAAGGAGCTTTGGACTTGATAACCATCCATTGCCATTCTTCCACTTCTCAAGCATTGTCCTCCAAATTGACCTATCCTCCTCATTACCTAAAATTGCTTTTAAACAACTTAAGAGCAAAATTAGTAAGAAGAATAGGTGATAAAACACATACACATATAAAACACAGAAAATAACATTCACAGTATAACTAATAATATGTCTAAACTAATAAAGTTACTCTTCACACCGATATTGCCAAATCTTCCCCGGCAACGGCGCCAAAAACTTGACGGGTATTTTACATACGTGCAAGCTAAAAAATACCGAATTACACCCGTTCACTGCAAGTATACAGATCAACTAGTAGTTTAGGGTATATATCGGGTCGATCCCACAGGGAAGAGTGAACAATTACCGGTATTACTAAAGCTTCTTTATTATTTAGACTATCAATGAATCATAACAAATTTAACCTACTGAAATTATACAAAATAACAAATGAAAGCTCCTTGGATTGTGGTATCCCTAACTACTCATGCAAGTGTTATATTTGGATCATTGAATACTACATCTAGGCTAATTATGGTGTAATTTCCTTATGCATTTGAATCCTACTTTCGTAGTGAATCAATTATACTTATAACTAATCCATACCTATTCTCATGGTTATGAAATTAGATACAAGTTCATTTCTTCAATGAAATTACATGAAATGAATCACTAAAAATCACATAGATGCACCTCTACTTTCGTGAGTGTACTCCCTATGTTTAGCACTTCTTGAACTAGTGTTAAATCTCAATTTTCATTGCAGAAACAACACCTTAGATAATCACAATTAATGGTACCAGATTAATCATGATTTAAAGAGCCAAGGTGCTAAATAACTTGCTCAAATCATAGCAATCAAATAACCAAATAATAAACACTAACAATTATAGAAAGTTCAACCAAACCCAAGGCATAAACTTTAGAGACACATATTGAACACAAAATCCAAAACTTGTATATTAACTAAACTTGGAATCAAATACAAAAGATAAAGAGTTTGGAAGGAATGTAACCCTTGTCACATGAGTTCATCTCCTTGCCTTCTTCATCCTCCATCTTCTTCTTCATCTAGCTAATAAACAACAATGGATAACACTCTACTCTATACTAACCTACTGCTACTACTCAGAAAATGCAAGAGCTACATCTCTGCACTCCAAGCTTCTCCCGTATGTCTCTCCCTCTCTCTTACAATGAATTTGGCTATTTTATGATGAAAATGGTCAAGGAATGAAGCTTTACACTTTCTCCTTACAGCTGGTAATGTCTCTCACATGTCTAGCATCCAATGTGAGTTGGTGGGGGTGAAATTGAGTTTTACGCATACAGAGCAGCCTTTTCTGACTACAATCCGGCCAGGAATCCGGCCACAAATCCGGCCAAATTCAGGCCGGATTGCTACAGTAAATCTGGGCTGCTACAGTGATCCGAGCTGCTACAGTACCTCGGATCCGTATGGATCCGAGCTCGGTTCCACTAACCCAGAAACAACCGAGGGTTCGGATGAATAGTGGATCCGAGTGTGGATCACTTGCTCTGTTTTTGGCCCAACTTCAACCAATCTTTTCTTGATGTTAGAGGCTAAACCAGCTCATGTCTAAAACATGAAAGTTGTAGCCTTTTGAGTTATCTTTCTAATGCATCAAGAATCACCTCATTTGGATCTGTGTAGACTGAGATATGACTGAAATACCCTTGCCTGCTCCATGCCTTGTTCCAGTTTCGACCAATAGCAATTGACTCTGTACTTCAGCCTTTTGACCTGGAAAACCTTCAAACTGGATTCATATGTCTTCACCAAAGTTGTAGATCTATCTCTTATCTTCAAATGGATTCAAGAATCATCCCAATCCGATCATTTTAGCTCAAGTTATAGCCGAAATACGAAAATGTATCAAAACTGTCAAAATACACAAAATCCAAGTAAAAAGTGATAAAAAGCTCATTTAATTGAACAAAAGCATTTTATACCAATTATAGCCAAAATGATTCATATTCTACCAATAATATAACCAAAGTGACTAAAAATAATATAAAATGTCATACAATTATTACGTAAATTAGTCACTTATCAACCCCCCTCGCACTTCGCCAGTCCACGCGAGTCAGCCCAGCACCAGGAGCTCCAGTCCACCAGCAGCTTCCCCTTTGTGCGCGCAGCTCCTCGCAGCTCAGGCGCGCAGCCAGGCAGCGGCCCAGCACGTGGAGCTCAGCGGGCCTGTCCAAGCACGTGCGACGTACGCGCGGTGCCTTTTTCCTCCTCCAAGACTCTGGTGATTTCTTTTTCAACTTCCTGTTTCTTAGCTGAGGCCAGATTCTTAATTTTTGTTTAGCAGATGACAGATTTTTACTTTCTTAGCTGAGGACAGATTGTCAATTTTTACGCTGATTGTTCCCATAAATTAAGTTGGTTGCTAAGTTGATTGTTTGGGGTTTCTCAGTGAATTGAGTTTGCCGTTTGATTTAATTCTTCTCTGTGCGTGCACCAGTGGTACTGGTTGTGGTAGTTTGCCTAACATTCATTCATTCTCTTTGGTTGGCTGCTTGATTGGAAGCTCAGAGCTTGTGACTAAGTTGTTATTGCCTATATTCTGACCTGCTCTTACTGGACTTGCTGAATTCTTGGGGCCATTTGTTGGGATTTTGGGTGGCTATGTGTCCATTTGCTGAAATTCGTTGCTTTGTTTAATCAGTCGCATTGCTCCTAGTTTGCTTGCGTGAAATTGGTTGGACGTCCTTTGCCTGTGGAGTTTAACTGTTACATTGTTTGGAGTGATTTTCTGGTACTGATTGACTTGTTGGGCTTAAATTGCTCAGGGCTTTAAATTGCTAATTTGGTGAGCCATTTATTATGCACTACCCTTTTGAATTGGGAGATACCTGAGCTTATTGGGTTGATTTTTGACTTCATTAGAGGATATGGATTTCTACTGATCTGCATTTACTTGTTCCTCTATATGTTGGCAATTTTGTTTCTATTGATTGGGTTACTTGTTAGCGGTAATAGTGAGATCAAAATTCTCTTCTAGGTTCAGAACCTCTTGACCTTAGCCTACTCCAACCCAACTCAACCATTCCCCGCCTCACTCACTGCTGTGGCCCCGCCATGGTCCCCGTGATTTCAGGGAAGTACCGTTGCTCTTTTGCTTACTATTATTGTTTATTTATCACATTGAGGGCAATGTGTGAATTAGGTGTGGGGGGGTCAGTTTGGGTGCTAGTATTTCCAGTTTTCGATTTCTAGGGGCTTTTCCTTTATTTTTAGTTAGTTTTTGCCTATCTTTCATTTATTTTATTTTCTTTTTCTTTCTAGTGGTCAGTCCTTAAATGAATACCAAGTTTTGATGCTGGATTGTTGCCTCTAATTATGCTATTGCCAAGTTTTATTAATAAAAGGGTATTAAATTAATGTGGTTGAGTTCATGAACATCTCTCTGGTGAATATCGGTAATTGCTTGACTTTTCCAATTTTTGGTTAACTTTTCTAGGCATAGGGAATGATAGTTGGCATTTTTCATGTGAATTGGTCCAGTTATTAATTTTAGTTCTCCATATTTGGAAATTTGAGGCTGGCTGCTGTTATTTTTGTGTTATTTTTAGTTATTGTGCTATATGGTTGTAAATAAGAGCTGACTGTACTCTGCTAGTTAGTTACTACTGAGTAACCGGGGATCTTCACCTAAAGTGTCGATTCTCGCGTCAAAAGGTAGTAGTTGCTATGAGTGCGTGGTCCCGTAGCGATTGGAGCTGAGTAACCGGGCTCCTCCATCTATCAAATGTTGGAGTTCGCGTCAAAAGGCTCTAAGGGCTATAGACTAAGTCTTTTGTTTTCTAAAAAAAAAAAAAAAAAACAAAAGAAAAAAAGAAAAAAAAAGAAAAAAATAATAAAATAAAGATTGTGTTAGTATGTGAATAAGTCAGCTTGCCGGTTTGTGATCTTAATGTCGAGATTTTGGTTAATAGTTGGACCATTTGCTGATAAATGTGAGCAACCATTCCCTTTTCCTTAGATTAGTTTGCTTTAAATTGGAGGAGTTGGTGGTTGAGAAGCTAACCGGAGTGATTTTTCTTGGATCTTAACTGTGATGCTTGATATATGTTTTTCTGGGTATCTTGGCAATATGATACTTAGAGCAATAGCCATTGTCAAAATTTTGGTGTTCAATTGCTGTTCTTATGCTTGAGGACAAGCATGATTCAGGTGTGGGGGGAATTGATAGGGTATAATTTGTTAGTATTTTTATTATTAATTTTCCCTTCTATCCCTGACAAATATTGTGTTAATTGCTGATATTTGCTCATATTTGGTATTTGGAATCAATTTCAGGAATGAAGCAGAAAACTACCTAAAAAGGAGGGACTTTGTGAAAAATATGGAGACTTCTAAGGGCTTCAATCCTTGGGCCCTTGAATTGGTGGGGGACCACAAGCTAGTGAAAGGCATTTGGTCATTTGGGCTTCAAAGAAAGCAACGAGACTTGGAACAAGAAGTACTTGGGAGGCTTTGTCCACATGTGTGGGGACCACCTAGATAGCTTTTAGTCATCTTTCTTTTGTTGCTTTAAAAGGGGACAACGTACAGAAGCAAAAGATATCTAGGGCTTTAGTTTTAGTTTTTTAGTTTAGTTCTAGTTTTCTTTCTTTGGACTGGCCTCTGACACACGCCAGGTATTCGACAATATTCCCCAACGGGGAGATTTTCTCATGAGGCGTGGTTAAGCTTTTCTAGTCAAGGGGACAACTAAAGATTTGGTTCAACAATTACTGTGAGATCTAATTTATTTTAATTGCTTCCTTAATTTATTGGTATTTATATGTTTCCTGCTTTTAATTGCTATAGCTCGTGTGAGTGATTGAATAGATGCGCAATATTTAATTATTCATATAGGCTATTTTGCTAAATAGGGGTAATTGAATCCGTAATTGTTCGTTATCCCTATCTCAGTAGCAACTGGCGTAATTGGGTTTATGACAGGGGAACATACGATCTAATTTAAACAAACCCTCGTAGCGTGTTTGTTAGTTAGGATTGGGCCTTTCTAATTATTAATGCAAATCTAGAAAATTAAATCCTACGGTCGTACCTAGGGTTGTTTCCTGATTAGAGAAATAGTCAACGGTCGTACCTTGGCTATCGACAAATTAAGGAAGGGTTGGTTGTTTATCGCGTGCATGACAACTATAACTAATCTATTAATAAATGTGGAATTATCTGTGAATCAATGATCAGTGCCTGAACCATTTCTGAAGTGTACCCTTGGCTAGAGTTTCTCCAATAATTATTCCTTTTATTTATTTTCTGCATTTAATTTATTTAGTTAGCATTTAATCCAAAACCCCCCATACCTTGGACTCTAGAAGAAACGAATTATCCCCAGTCCCTGTGGATTCGACCCTACTCACCGCTATATACAAAATCAGTATTTTTCTCGAGTAGGTACTTATTATTGCACAGGTTCGGCACCTGTCAAGGCCAAAAAGCCTAACAATCAATCTATATTCTATACCTTATGGAGATGGGAGAGATTCATCCCAAGCCACAGGCTGTATTGCTATCTTACCCTCTCCAAAGCCATGTCGTTCCTTCAATTCACCTAGCCAAAAAACTTGCGTCAAATGGCTTCATAATCCCCTTTATAAATACTGAATCGATACACCATCAAATAACAAAATCCAGAAACCAACCCAACCACCAAGATGAAGACGGTGACATCTTTGCCGAAACATGAAAATCAGGGTTAGACATGATATATGTGACTGTTAATGTTGGACTTCCACTGGAATTTGACAGATCACATAATCGTCAAGAGTGTTATAAAGGGCTTCTTCATGTCACGACAGCTAATGTTGATGAACTTATTGGGAAGTTTGTTCAAACCGAACCTGTTGGTTGCTGATACTTTTTACGTATTTGCACCATCAATAGCCAAGAAGTATACGGTTGTGAATATTTCTTTCTGGATTCTGGACTGAACCAGCTTTGGCTTTCACTCTCTATTGTCACATATCTCTTGAGGATAAATGGTCACCACAATAATATTGGTATACTCTCACACCCTCTTTCTGTCTCTCAGGTTGTATACAGATTCACGCACACACACGTTCTAGTGCATTTTTTTTCTTTAATAGTTCGACAAATATACATCGGCTAGGCCTCTTTTATTTATTTATTTTTCTTATTGTTATTAATTCAAAAGGAGGATTCTAAATCTAACAGGGGAGAAAAGAGAAACGGAAGGACTTGAGAGTTGAACCAAGAATTTTATGGTTACCCAACTATTATCCCTAACAGCTAAGTTGGATCATCAGGCCCCTACAGCTATAGGGGTCAATCTCCAACAACAAAGAATGCAGTAATAATAGTGAGCTAAAATCAATGAAAGTCTATGTCGAACATACACTTTTTCCAAATGTAAAATATATTTTCAAGTTTAAATTGTGGTTAAATTTAGCAATAAAAATCACCCTATCAATTTGAATTTCGAAACGTCGAAAGAGCTTATTCTTGGATTAGTATCCATATTTTTAACACTTTTATGAAGGGTTAATGATTATGAAATCTTTAATTATTTAAAAAACGGGCAATGCATTAGAAAAGACAATTTTGTAGATATTTGAGGGGGAGGGGACAAAGCACTTAGAAAAGAGAATATTTTAGATTTTGGAGGGGAGGGGCTGGGAAGGGGACAAATAGGGAGCAATTTAAAAAAATTTCTAAACTTTTTAAACCTAAAAAGCAATTTTCTTAAAGTTGAGGAGGGAAAGGACAATTGCTCACCCTTGAGTGCATGTGACTCCACCAGACTAGGTATATCCATGGGGAGTGTCTGGTTAGATTTTTCTGATCTAGATCCAAATCTATTAAATTTAATTTAATTAAATTTAGACCCAAATTCAGGCCCAAATCCTTATGGATTTGAAAAAGTAAACTCAGACCTGGACCCTCATTTGAATATTGAATGAGCATACGTGGTTATTTTTCTGAATATATAGTAAAGAATTAAAGTAAAAATATTTTGAAAATATATAGAGTTCAAAACTAACATAAATACTGTGCAATTTTTATTTTTAAATAATAAAATTAACATTCAAAATGTTGAATGCAATATTATTTTCAAAGTTTTGTCTACAGTCTCATCCAATCTCTCATTTGTTTTCCTTTAATTTTTCTCCCTGAAAAGCTTTGTACCAATTACAATGACATAGTATATTAGATTATTTATAGATTTATTAATATATATATGTATATATATATATATATATATATGTGTATATGTATGTATGTATGTTTCATTTCTATATGAGTTTGGATAGGATTTAGTTTGAATTTAGGTTCGGGTATAAATCATAGAAAACCATACCATACCAAAACTCATGATTCTCTTATGAAGTTTGGGTCTGGATAGAATCCAGCTTTGAGAAATTAAATCTAAACTCTACCCAGATGTATTAGGTCTGGATTGGTTTTTAGTCAAACCTGACTCATTGACATGCTTTGTCTATATGCGCTAGTTTTCAAGGGGATAAGAAATAAGCACAGGGTATTATGAGCATATATCCTTTGTTCGTGCTACAATAATTGATTTTAAAAGATAAATAAGACTATTTACCAAGCATAAATTTAAGGGTGCATATGATAATTGCCTCAATTCAGGTTTTTCATAGCTAAAGGATTTTCTTACATGTTTTTTGAGTTACACGTACCGACCTAGATTTTGTTATTTTTTTAGTTTTGGCGTAGTTCAAAGACATTTTTCTAGCCACTAAACTTTCAGCTTTATATATACTAGTTTTTTCAGCCTCACGCGATGCGTGAGGATGCCCTGGGTCTATGTTAATCAATATCAAATGAAGGCAAGTGGATTAATGTAAAATGTTTATATATTAATACATGATAGTTGTTAAATAAATGTGGAGAATTTGACTTTATGTAAATTGAATATTGCTGTTACTCATTTACTCATTTGATTTGTAATTTTCTCTTAGATAGTCAGTCAATACCTTAAAATCTTTGCGAATTCTTGATACTATAAATAAATGATGCATTCATTTGAAATGTACAATTACATACAAATATCATAAATATGATGTCGCTGATCACTTTTAAAATTATGCACACACTATTTGTATCTAGTCAAGAATGAAATAAGATTAAACAAGTAAAACCCTTCTTGAAACTTATTGTGAATAAACACAATGGTGATATCAATAATTTAAAAGAACAATCATCACATTTCTACGCAATAAAAAATGTCAGGAAATTGAGAATTATTCATGATGTAGTAAAACGAATATGCTTCTAGTAATTGTAGTAAAAAATATCATATTGACAGGTGTAGTTTCTTGTAGTAATCTTTCCAATAAAACGCGTCTTCCCAAACTTCTTGCACTCATTGCAACAATTTTTGGGTGTAGTACGTAGATCATCGTCATCATTTTTCTTCTTTGCATCTCTTTTTTTGTGCAGAGACCATTAATCAATGACGATGAACTTTTCCTTCTTTTCTTTTGTCAAGCATTCTTTGAAGTAGAACAAATTATAGTAATCTTGAGACATGCAACATGTAGTATATTTTACCTTATAACCTTAATAGCTAATTGGACCTTAACTACCATTTGAATCCCGTGAGGATGCCTGGATTTCCGCTTGAATTTGCTACGAAATATCTAAGTATTTGATTGGACTTGTTGCCAATTTCTGATACATTTGTGGGAATGCATTAGTAGGAGAATTACTTAGGAAGTACTAAACAATAGCTAGGAACAACCTGGAGAAATATATCATACTCAGATTCACTGCAATGTATTACCCCTATTTTCGCAAATGCAAAGCAATAGTATCCCTGCATCTACAGCTAATCTTAGTAGGGACCATTCAATATTGATTTATAAATGACCAAACTACTTATTCGATTATCCACCAAACTGAATAGCTCCTATTCATAGCTTTCTATCTCACTGGTTTTTTGGAGGAAACTACTTATTGATCTTATTTCGGAGAAGATTTGGAATTCAGAGACCTTATTCACTGCATGAGGTAGTCTTTTAAACCTTTGCCACTTTTTTGTATGTATTTTTCCTCAAAGTTTTTGTGGTACTTGCATGATTAGGAAATTAAACTATACTTTGATGAAAAAAACATGTGGCTTTGACCTACAGTATGTCAAAATCGCAAGCAATTGATAGATAGTATTCAATTTCTGGTTTCTTTATATATTTGGCTTGCAGATTTTTCTTGCTAAGCAGACCCAGAATTCTTGTACTTGTGCTTCAAACTTTACTGTTGTTGTAGTCAAGCAATGGTAATTTATGTGAAAAATCACCTAATTTTTTAGAGGATTGCTAATTGATTCCATTCTTGGTACTCTAGCCTTTTATTGTGGTCCTATAGTTCGACATATTAGTTTTCAGAAGGAAACAACAATCCTCAAAAGGTTTGTATCTAATTGTAATTTTAAGGGATAGCTGGATAATCCTTCTTCTTATCTTTAAACCCATGAGTGGGTTATGGAACGAGCAAAATTTTGGTCCCCCCCTCCCCGGGCCTACTTCTGGCATGATATATCAACATAGAGACGATATTGCCCGTCTCCTTGCATTCTTCTCTGTATACGCTTCTTCTAAGTTTGCATATTTCCGTCGGCAACCCATTAAAAAAGCTCAGCTATACATAAATAAGAAGATTTCAATAAAAATGCATACCCAATCAAATTAGTAGTAGAAGGCAATTAATAAACAAATGAAAGATAGTTGTACGTCTAATATGCCAGTAAGAATCCATAACATATTCATTAACATGGCTCACTGAACTATTATAATCATGTAAACACTTCGACTCATTAACCCTTTCAGTACAAGGACAAAACCACGGAAAGGTAGAAATAAACCACAGAGCTCACCTTGTAAAATCAGACAATGAAACCTTTCAATTGGGAAGAAGGGTTGCCTGTGAGGGAAAAAGAAATACGAAAAAGTGGCAAAGGTTTAAGCACAGAATGGTGCGTAAAAAATCAGGAAAACCAAATACGTGCATGGCATATCTTTAGAGCTGTTTATAAACCACAGAGCTCACCTTGCAAAATCAGACAATGAAAGCTTTCAATTGGGAAAAAGGGTTGCCTGTGAGGGAAAAAGAAATACGAAAAAGTGACAAAGGTTTAAGAACAGAATGGTGCGTAAAAAATCAGGAAAATCGAATACATGCATGGCATATCTTTAGAGCTGTTTATCTTTAGAATTGGGATTTCCACAGGCACCGTAAGAAAAAGCAAATGATATAATCATGGAAGCATAGAATAGTGGGCTGTGGGAAGAGAAGATTACACGTAGCTTATAAACTATGCATGATGCAGTATAGGTGTCCGTGATATGAGCAGCTTACAACTGAGTGCAAAGCTCCCTTGTGCTGCCAAACATATAAAAGTTGGGAAACACGTGAGCGAAGGAACACGTGGACAGGAGCAAATTTCCAGCCAAGCCACTACCACCAAATGACCAAATGACCAAAATGCCCCTCAAAGTCACAATAATAACAGTATAACCAGACCACTTTCACTGTAGCTAAGCCAACTGACGCTTTTAGTATAGTAAAGATTTAGCCTTCCAGCTATTAAAAATTTTTATTTGCACACAGATTTCATTAAAGTGCATAATTTTAGCCATTTAATATGTTTCCATAGGTGAGAGAATTCATCGTTCGAAGAAAACTAGAATAAAATGATTCATGACTAAAAGAAAACCTTAAAGCCCAACATTATATTCCATTTCCTTGGTTCAGTCTTCTCCTATTAACTAAGCTTGTCAATTGGGCCATTTGAGCTGGCTATTTGAGCTGGCTTTTAACAAGCCCAAGTTCGCCTCATAGAGTTAATACCACTTTCTGTTTGAGGTATGAGTTTCAGATTGATAAATGTGAATCTCATATTTGGTTCATAAAATATTTGGATTGTGAGCATAATTCAAATTTAACCCAAACTCACTTATTGCTCCTTAATTTTCTTAAAATAATTACTATAACTATTAAGTTCTAAAACTAATTTAACATCAATAGGATCACAACATTAAAACTGTACACGAACATGTAATAATTCATTGAAAAGTACATAAATCTAGAATTTTTAACGATAATATATCAAATTAGTACAAAGTATATGAAAAATAGTAATAAAACATGATCAACAGTCAATATATTTTCAAAGGTTTTCAATTTACTAATATTAAAATTTGTCCACTCTCTTTGTTCACAATGACCAGATTTAAATAGAAATACAACTTTTGAATCCAACTAGAAGTAAACAAATTAATTTGTCTCATGAGTTACAAGAAAGAAGAAAATAGACCAAGAAATGATGGTGGTTAATTCTAATAGAGTTTAAACTGGTGGAGTATACAAAAGGTATGCCTTGTCATTGAAACTACCCATGTATGTTTAATCAAAATATAAGTAGCTATTATGAAAGGAGTGAGTCAGCATTCACGTAACATATTAGCAATATTGAGATAGTTAATCCAAGAATCTAGCAACTTCGCATAAGAAGTAACCAATATTATATCAACATAAAAATTTACTAAACCAAAAAGAAAGTTAGAGTTTAAGTTATGAATTACCATTATTAGCCCTCAAGAAAGCAATAGGATTATTGATTATAAGCATATCTAGGATTTTGGGATTTAGCCACTAATACTTGACATGTATTTTAATTGTGTCTTGACAATAGATGATTTGAGTGATAGTCATTGTTTGAATTTGATCGCTTGATTTGTTGTTTCTTATGCTTGAGGACAAGTATGGTCTAGGTGTGGGAGGAATTGATAGGGTGCAAATTGTTATTAAATTTATGATTAATTTTTCCTTTTATTCTTGCCAAATATTGTTTTAATTGTCAGATTCTACTTATATTTGGCATTTTATGTTAATTATAGGGCATTGGAGTGAAAGGTGTTAAAAAGGGGGTAATTTCCCAACAATTGCAATCAACCCCAGACGATTCGGGATTTACGTGCAGAAGTTTCCTATTTCGAGCCAAATACCAAAGTGCCTTTAGTGGTAAATTTAGAAATCATTTTCTTAGTTGTAGGAATTAATTAGGAAATGCGAGACATTATATTTTGTAGTTTCTTTCTTTGATTAAAAAAAAGATGTTTCATTAGTAGTAGGATACACGAAGTAGGAAACTGGGGAGAAAAAGAAGGCCGAATTCCCGTTGGATTGATACTTCGACAATAAGTAGAATTGCGAGTGACTAGTCAGGGGACTAGTCACTTAGATTAGTTTTTTATCTTTGGTTTTTGGCCGCATGTCTTGGGCTTTCTTTCATAACATTGCGTTAGGACTTTTCTCAACAATGAAGAACTAATTTCTTTTTCTAGTCGAAGGTCAGCTTGAAGACGCGGTCTTAAACATCTGTGAGATCGAATTATTTTACTTATTTTTTTTATTTATTAGTATTCGTATATTTTCTAGTTTAACTTCTTATGATTGTTGTGTTATTTGAATAGCATGGGCCTGATATTTGAATTAATCTAATAATCTATTGTCAGATTAATTGATTAAATCCTTAATTGTTTGATCGATTAGTACTAGTGGCGACTA
Organism: Coffea eugenioides; assembly: GCF_003713205.1. NCBI lineage: Eukaryota > Viridiplantae > Streptophyta > Magnoliopsida > Gentianales > Rubiaceae > Coffea > Coffea eugenioides. The sequence goes on from NC_040040.1 coordinate 54,449,199, forward strand.
GCGTGATTGGTCCCATGTTAGGGAAATGTATGATCTAATTTAAATAAACCCTCGTAGCGCGTTTGTTGGTTAGGGTTGGACTTTTCTAATTTTTAATGCAATCGAAGAATTAAATCCTACGGTCGTACTTAGGGTTATTTTTTTATTAGAGAAATAGTCAACGGTTGTACCTTGACTATCGATAAAATAAGGAAAAGTTGATTGTCAGAGTTTGTTGATAACTATAACCAATCTATTAATGAGTAATTGAATTATCTTTGCATTGATGATCAGTTGAATGGACCGTGTCTGAAGAGTTGCACTTTTGGCTAGAGTCGTATCTATTGTTGATTAATTCCTATTTATTTCTATTAGTTATTTTATTAGTAGTTAATTAGTTGTTTCTATATTTTCTAAAATTCCCCCTATTCAGGACTCTAGAAGAAACGAATTATCCTCAATTCCTATGGATTCGACACTGCTCACCGTTATATATAAAAATTTATATTTTTCTTGAATAGGTAATTATTATTACACAAGCTTGACACCTGTCCATTATTGGCGCCGTTGCCGGGGACTGGTATCTGATTAATTTGTTCTTTTTTAGTTCATCTTATTTCCATTTTTCATTTTTCTCTTATTTTTTTTACTAGTTTATGGCTGCTAACACTCAATATTTTGGTGATGGATTGGATTTTATTCGTAAGAGAGGTAATGAGGCTTGTGTTTTTTCTAATGATCAATATTTAGATTCACTGATCTCTCTAATAGAAAAAATGGTTGTTTCAACTTGTGAAATTTATTACGCCATGGATCATTCAACTGATATGTGTCTCGTATTTTAAGATTACCTGAATGTCTCAATCAATAAATTTAGAGATTTTTCACCCCGATTTCAAACGTGGTATGACTCTTATTCAAACGAGTGTGATCAAAGATGGTGAAATAATTCCAACTTGAATTATGTAAAAGGGCCAATAGGTCTTCAACATTAATATCAACAGCAACAACCATCATCCATGTTAGATATGTCCCTTGAAAAAATGATGAAATTAGTAACTACTAATATATATCGATTTCAACAGGAGACAATGGGTTTTCAAAAGCAAGAGTCTCAACAACCATCATCCATGTCAGATATGTCTCTTGAAAAAATGATGGAATTAGTAACTACTAGCACATATCGACTTCAACAGGAGACACAAATGATGATTAAAAGGATGGAGAATGGAATGCGTGAATCAACATCTATAATGAGCCAATTAATCTCTCCAATATGTGAAGAATTGCCCTCACAGACCATCATCGACCTTAAGGAAGATGAGAGTGCAATTATCTTGGCAAGTGATATGGAACTTCAAGAGTCTCGAGAAGAAGGATCTAAAGATGCAGTTGAAAAGGAAGTTGAAGTGTAAGAAATGAGACCTCACAATCAAATTGTTCAAGTAAATGAATCCAGTAAACAATCTCCAAATATGGTGACATTCGCTCCATTCCCTAGCCACATTCTCCTAACTCTTATTTTGTAATTTCTGTTAATGAGATTGACTTTGTTATACCAGAAGATTTTGAGTTTTATGATAGGAATAAGTTAGGAGTTGTGATGGCCAAAAATCATGAATCGGTAAGTGCTCGTGATGAAGGAGTTAATAAAGAAGTAAAGTCACTATTTAACCATTTGGTGCCATCTACTAATCTATGGAAGACCATAACTCGTGTATTCAAGGATTACTCTATTTACGAGGGTTATTAGGATTACATAGAGGATGAAACATTGAAACGAATTACAAGATTTTATCTTCCGTGAACAAGCATAGCAACGTCAAGCCAAAGATATTAAAAAAAGGTGCTTATTGGGAGACAACCAAATTCAATTTTTAGTTTATTTTTATTATTAGTTTCATTAGATTTATCTTAGATTTTTCATATTTGATGTGTTTAATTTTCATTTGTGATGTTTTAATGGTAAGAAAACTTCCTCCCGATAGGACGTGCCCGCACCATGAGGGCACGTGGTAATGCGTTAATAATCCACTCCACTATTAGAAGCATTTACATCAACATGCCGTGCCCACGCCTACTTGTTTGGAGAGCTTATGTTTCGAGTTTGAAGGCCGACAAGGCAACATGATGCGCTCGTGCTTAGAGGGCACGTTGTAACTCGTAATTAGTCAATTTCATTATCAGAAGAGTTTCAACCAACAAGACGTGCCCATGTCTTGTTCTAACAAGGGGAAAGTAAAAAAAAAAAGACAAAAAGATTTTTTTTCTCTTCTTCTTTCCTTTACTTTTTTCTTTTCTCTTTCCTTTCTTTCTGTTTTCTTTTTTATCCCTCTCTTCTTTCTTTCTATCTTTCTTCCCTTTCCATTTTCTTTGCAACAGCTGTCCGCCTTTCTTCACCATCGACTATTGCACCCCAAGGAAGGTCACCGTTGCTATTGGACTAATTTCATCTCCTTCCAATTTGCGTCACCGTCGGCAATCGTAGCCCCTAAAATTTGTTGGCCGAATTGATGCACCACTAAAGAAGATTTCTCACCTGCATGGACAAGTTCATCAAATGGATGGTTGATTGGCCAACGTCAAGCTTCACGTCTTTTGCCTCTCACCTATAGCTGTGCCACAACCCCCTGATGATCAGGGCAGCTTCGTTGCTCCCTTTCTCTACTTTTATTTTTTTTATTGCTTACATTAGGGATAATGTAAGATTTAGATGTGGGGGAGTAGTATATGATATTATATTAGAAAAGTGCAAGTGTAGGCATTTTTGTTGGAATTTTTGTTCCACTTTGTTGAATTTTATCCAATTTTTGCCACTCCTTGCATATTTTTGTGGTTATTCCTTATCAACGATGGCTAAATTCTCAAATTTGACTATTGTTAAGGTTTTATATGCTAATGGGTCAAGTATGACATAGTTAAGTCTAAGGGTGTTTTTCTGGTGAATATTTGAAATTTTATGATTTTTACAATTTTTGGTTAACTTTTCTAGGTATTGTAAATATTTGTCTAACATTTTTTCATGTAAATTGGTTTTAACTATTAATCTTAGTTTTTCATGTTTGGGAAATGAAGTAGGTTTGTGATCTTTAATTTTATCTTGTTTCTAATCTGTGAATCATATTTGGCTATACTCTGCTGGTTATCGTTGCCTAATAATCGGAGATTTTCACCAAAAATATTGATTTTCATGTAAAAAAAATAGTGATAGTTATGAGTATGTGGTCATTAAGCGATAAGAGTTGAGTAACCGAACTTCTTCATTTAGTAGATGTCGGAGTTCGCGTCAAAAAGTTTGAATAGCTAAGAACTAAGTTTTTTTCCCAAAAAAAAAGAAAAAAAAATGAGACCTCAAGTATGGGGATATTTAAAAAAAAAGAAAAAATGAAAAAAATGAAAAATGTGCAAGTATGCAGTTGATTATGTTAGCTTGCTGATCCATGGATTTAATATTGAGATTTTGCTTAATAGTCGAACTGTTTGCTAATAAATTCTAGTTGAATATTTTATATCCTTAGATTAGTTAGTCAGAAATTGGAAGAATCCTTGAGTTTAAAAGTTAACCGGAGAGATTTTTTTGGGATTTAGCCACTAATACTTGACATGTATTTTAATTGTGTCTTGACAATAAATGATTTGAATGATAGCCATTGTTTGAATTTGATCGCTTGATTTGTTGTTTCTCATACTTGAGGACAAGTATGGTCTAGGTGTGGGGGGAATTGATAGGGTGCAAATTGTTATTAAATTTATGATTAATTTTCCCTTTTATTCTTACCAAATATTGTTTTAATTGTCAGATTCTACTTATATTTGGTGTTTTGTGTTAATTATAGAGTGTTGGAGCGAAATGTGCTAAAAAAGGGGGTAATTTCCCAACAATTGCAATCAACCCTAGATGATTCGGGATTTACATGCGGAAGTTTCCTAATTCCAGCCAAATACTGAAGAGCCTTTGGTAAAAAAATTTAGAAATCATTTTCTTAGTGGTAGGAATTAATTAGGAAATGTGAGACATTATATTTTGCAGTTTCTTTCTTTTATTAAAAAAAGACATTTCATTAGTAGTAGGATATACAAAGTAGGAAATTGGGGAGAAAAAGAAGGCCGAATTCCCGTTAGATTCATATTTCGGCAATAAGTAGAATTGCAAGTGACTAGTTAGGGACTAGTCACTTAGATTAGGTTTTTATCTTCAATTTTTGGCCACATGTCTTGGGCTTTCTTTCATAACATTGCATTAGGAATTTTCTCAACAATGAAGAACTAATTTCCTTTTCTAGTCGAATGTCAATTTGAAGGTTCGGTCTCAAACATCTGTGAGATAGAATTATTTTACTTATTTCTTTTACTCATTAGCATTCATATGTTTTCTAGTTTAACTTCTTACGATTGTTGTGTTATTTGAATATCACGGGTCGGATATTTGAATTAACCTAATAATATATTGACAGATTAATTGATTGAATATGTAATTATTTGATCGATTAATACTAGTGGCGACTAGCGTGATTGGTCCCATGTTAGGGAAATGTATGATCAAATTTAAATAAACTCTCGTAGTGTGTTTGTTGGTTAGAGTTGGTTTTTATAATTCTTAATGCAATCGAGGAATTAAATCCTACGGTCGTACCTAGGATTATTTCTTAGTTAGAAAAATAGTCAACGGTTGTACTTTGGTTATCGATAAAGTAAGAAAAAGTTGGTTGTCAGAATTTGTTGATGGCTATAACCAATCTATTAATGAGGAATTGAATTATCTTTGCATCGATGATTAGTTGAATGAACCGTATTTGAAAAGTTGCACCTTTGGCTAGAGTTGTATCTACTGTTGATTAATTCCTATTGGTTTCCGTTAGTTGTTTTATTTCTTAGTTAATTAGTTATTTTTATATTTTCTAAAATTCCCCCGGTTCACGACTCTAGAAGAAACGAATTACCGCCAATTTTTGTGGATTCAATCATGCTTACCACTATATACAAAAATTTGTATTTTTCTTGAGTAGGTAATTATTATTGCACAGGCTCGACACTTGTCAAAGGAAATCAAACCAAAATAAATAAATACACCATGGTAACAAGATAAAGAGGGGAAAAACAGGAAAATGATAAAGGATAAATAAAATATAGTCAATGAATAAAAACTTAAGTTCATATTTGGCAGTGTGAAATGGGAGAAAAATAGGAATAAAAAGAAAATGGAACATACCAGATAGTAGGAGTAGTGGAAGTAAAAAATTTATTGTCTACATTTCTTTTAAAAGAAAGAGATGGTCATGAATCATGATTTTTGAACAAAAGAACAAAAGAAATATCCATTCTCGTGCAAAAAAAAAAATTCAGTTAATTAAAGAGGAAAAAGGAAAAGATGTATCGACTGAGTGAAAGGAGGAAAGGCAAAGAAAAATTAAGATAAAGGAAAAGAAGAAAGGAAAAAGCAAAATACTGGATTAAATAGTTAAAATTGATGGAGGAAGAAGAAGTGACATTACAAATCAGTTAATTGTTGTGTAATCTCTTCATAGTCAACAATAATCACTTTAAAAAAATAGTAAGAAAATAATCTTAGTATAATTAACTATAAAGAAAAAATTCGAAGGGGTAAAAAGAAAGATGAAGAAAAAAGAGGGAGATAAGGATTAAAGACAAAGGCAAAAAGAGATGTTTATGATTTTTGACTAACCGAAAAAAAATAGAGGAGCAAAAATTCAATTTAAAATGGAAATTGTCACTTGTCAAAAGAAGAGATTATACATATGGCAAAAAGAGGGGTGTTACAGTAAGCTTTCTTTCTTTTTATATACAAAATAGATATATCACTTTTTCACGAGTACAATAATATAATGTAGTTCACATTACATAATGTAAAAAGAACAACAATTAGACTAGATTGCCTGGAACTCCAATTGCAATGGCTTCTTTCTCATAATAGCCAGAGCATTCAAGAATGTAAGAAAGGCAGATTTTTTTTTGTAAATTTTCAACACTACACATTAACTCGAACCACAAACAATGTCGGCTCTTCAATAAAAGCAACCTTTCCATCCATCGGACCAATTTTGCCCTCTGGTTTGACCAAAAGTTCGGTTCCCACGAGCAGGTGGTCCGAGTTGAATTGTGGCCCATGGCTTGATACAAAACCCGAAGGCTCGGTTTTTTTTTTTTTTGATAATTGAAGATATATTCAAGGAAAATAAAGCAGTCTACAACATGAGATTAGTTTAGTACAGTCATCCTTGGTGTCGAAACGCCTCTTAGATCATCCAAAAGAAATGGGAGAACAAAAACAGGACAATGATCAAAAACTAGGAATTGAATATCACTATTGTTTTCTCCCCATTTAGCCAGCATGTCAGCACATTTGTTTGCTTCACGGAAATTATGGTAGAAACATGCCTTGCGGAATGTAGTCGACAGCACCCTGCAATCATGAAGAACAGGGGAGAGTTCATGAATATCAGGTGGATTAGATTTACTACTAGCACGAGATTGTTTGTTTCCTTTGGTAGCTTTGCTCTTACTACTGAACATGACATTGTGGAGATAGCTCATGGTTTGGTTTCAAGTGAGGTGAATTTTGTTTGGGTTCTTCAGCCTGATATATATTGTAAGCTCTTACCTGCCGGATATGACTACTTAATAAAATGTCGTGGCATAATCATGCCGTGGTGCTCCCAAGTTGCTGTGCTTTCGGATCCAGCAATTGGAGGGTTCATCTTAACACACTGTGGAGAGCTTATATATGTCCTAATGTTTCAATGATTTGTTATCCATTGTTGCCCGATCAATTCACAAACCGGAACATTAGTGGTGGATGATTGGAAAGTTGGGGTTAATTTACACGACAAAAAATCGGTTACACGTGAAGAGGTTGCTGAGAAGATTAGATGTTTAATGAGTGGGAAAGCTTCACATGATTTTAAACAAGAGATCAAGAAAGTTAAGAAGACATTGGAAAATGCATTAGACACACAGAAAAATCTGGACCAAATTTGTGATGGATGTGAAAACAAAAGTTCGAAAGAATCAATAGTTTTTAGCCGTCAAATCCGAAGATCAATCTTGTTAGAATTTGGCAAAGGAATAAGGACTCATAATTTGCCACTCATTATTGCTGCTTCTATTATGAGATATCTAGCTGGATTGATTGGACTACCAACTCATTTTTTATGGTCGAGAAACCTTTTGTTTTTATTTGTTCAACTGGTATCCTTTATATTGATAGTGTTACGTCATTGTTTCACATCAATACCTTAACTTTTTGGGACCTCACGGGGACCAAATAATTTTGCCTCACAATTACTGGCCGACATGATGGAGATAAACCTTGGTAAGGTAACTAAAATCATAAATCACACCAACTTCTCAAGCAATGGTATGGTGATTATTTGCTGATGTAATTCCATATCCTTCTGATAAAATTTTTCCTTTACGTAGGGTTAAAATAGACTTGGGTTGTATTAATGCAGCATTAGAGGAGGGCCTTGTCCTATGACGACCTAGGTGAAGTCCTGTTCTCAGATGATGATTGATTTATGCATATTTGTCGGGGTTCATATATAAAGGAGTTAATAATTGAAAGGCTTCACTGCCCTAGACCCTATTGCCATTGGCGATATATTGCAATTTGGCCCCGTTAGGATTTTTTGATCAGTATTTAGCCCACTATGAAAAATAATTAAATATAGACGGACTCATTGTTTATTTCGCTGGAAATTAACCCAACAACTTAGGCTTATTAAGGATACCACAGAAAATTGTAATCAGAATATAGTCAGTCTAGTCATTACAAATTCTTTTCTATGCTTTTTTTTTCTTTTATTTTATTTTCTATAGGAAGAGTGGGACTTGAGAAGCGGAGAGGAGGCGAAAGATTTGAATTCAGAACCTCTAATTATTAAGATCTCAACCATATCCATAAGACCGGCGCATGCTCAAAAAAAAAAATTTTTTTTTTTACGCATCTTATTGCATCGATCGGCTTGTTTTTTAATGCATCTTATTGGATCGATCATCAAAGCTAACCAAATCAAGGACAAACAGAAAAAAAAATCAAGTACAAATTATCTTAATCATCTACTTTGTCATTTAATTGAGTTAATGCCACTTGCATGAACCAAGGATTACTTGTCGGTCATTGCGTGTTGATGTTGACTCGAGCAAGTTGGCGCAGGAGATAAGTGGCATTTTCGGAATGAAATGCAAGTTGATTTCGCACGCCAATAGTGGAAGGATTACCTCATTGAGTTTGAAAGGTAGAGATTATGAGACTAGGACTTTTGACTCTTCTCTTGTCTATTGCACGGTGGAGATTAAGATATATTTACAAGCCAAGAATCAGCCTTTCATATTGAAGTTTCAATCTTGCATTTTGGTTTGCTTGGTATATATTCCCAAAGAAAATGGTTTATTTTCTCTTTTTTATTTTTATGTGGGTCTGTTCGAATAAAGACCGAAAAAATTTAGGAATTGAAAAGTGTTATCAAGAAAAAATTTCGAAAGCAAACAAAAGCTTGATAGTAGTTAGTGACAGTTAATGAAAATATTGTGTCTGACTAACTATTTTTCTTTAAACATCCTTTACTTTCCTTTACTTTCCTACTCTTTTTGCTGGTCTTAGTCTTTTTTTTTTTTTTTTCAGAGCAAATAGATTTTCATTTATCAAACACTCAAAACATCTGAATGTCTGAAAAAATTCAGATTCAGCACTTTTTTATGTTATCAAACAGACCCTTAGTCCTTAATTAGGACAACAGCAGGAGGGCAAAAACTTGTGTAGACAAAACTTGTCACGTCAACGTTTTTGATCCTCACCGCTTTGGCGCTTTCTCCCTTCTCCTCAAAACGTCCACAACCTCTGACTTCCCGAGCGGCTCGAGGATTTTTGACTCAACTGCTCCGCGACCTTTATGGCAACACTCAAGTAGAGTTGTTAGTGAGCCGAGCTACTCGCGAGCTACTCGCGAGTAGCTCGGTCAACAACTCGACTCGAACTCGGGTTGACCGAGTTCGAGTCGAGTTTCGAGTTACTCGACTCCTAAACGAGTCGAGTATCGAGCCCGATTTCCCGAGCTCGAGGCTCGTCGAGTAGCTCGACGAGCCTGAGTTAATTAAATAAAATATTTATAATTTAAATAATATATATTTATTATAATTATAAAATGACCATTATGGGTATAAGTTATATGAAATTTACAATATTACCTTCTTTATAATAAAATCCTATAATGGCAAAAAAGTAATAACATAATTTTAAAAAACACTAAAAAGAAAAAATGTCTAAAAAAAATGGAAGAAAAGACTTTCTTCCTTCTCAGTTCTCTGTGCCGACTGCGGGACTTTCTTCTCTGTTCGAAGAAAGCCTAGCAAAAAAATTCACTTTACCAGCCGGCAGCCGACTCTGACTGATTTAGATCTACACCCTCACTCCGTTCGTCGCCGACGCCGTTGCTCGCCGCATCTGTGAGACTCCATCGCCATCGCCATCGCCATCGCCATCGCCTTAACAAGTCCCAAGTCCCAAATCGAAGCTGCTCTCTGACTCTCCGGCCTCCGCCAGTCCGCCGCGCTCTACGTCTCCTGTCGGCTGTGTCCTGCCGTGCTGGTTCATCGCTGCCGAGTGTCGAAGACGAAGCACCAAGATCTCACTAGTTCATCGCTGGTTCATCACTGCTCATCTCTGGCTCACTTAGGTAAGTGCTCCTCTGTTTTTGGCTCTGTGTCTCTGGCATTAAAATGGGCCAAGATCGACTAGGAAACTTGTTATCCTGAATTGATAAGGGGACGAAATCTGAGCTTCCAATTGCAAACTGTAACTGTGGTAGTAGTTTAGATTAGGTGTGATATAACATAAGCTTTGTATTTTATACACAAGAAGCTCTCTCCGGTTGTGCAGCCTTTAAAAGTTAAGGCCTTGGGGAAAAATTCCACCTTTTACCCGTTAGAAAGATTCATTCATTATGTTAGAGGCATATCTAGCGGCAGCAGAAGGGCATTTGTTAGAGGATGAAATGGAAGATGTCATTGTGCTATGTTATTGTGCTCTGTTATTGTACTATGTTTGGATATTAGATGTCAAGCGCCGTGGCCCTGGTCCAAGGTAGACATTTTGTCTGCGTTCACCATGCATTGTACTGTGTTATTGCTTATGTTTGGATATTAGATATCATGATGTATGGTTGGATATCGGATTTGCTAAAGCTGTTTATGCGCCAGTGTCAGCTGAAGTAGTACTCGTGCTCATGAACTTAAGTGTTTGCAGTATTGATAGACTTCTTTGCTGGTAGCTCTTAGTTCGTGGCTGAGTTCCTTGGTTTTGGATAAATGATGGCACATATAGATGATAAGAAATGGTGGCAAATCTTTAGGATGGCTGTTTCATGCTTTCATCATTTGCTCCTTTTTTTTTAATTCCAGCAGGAGAGGGGTGGGGATTTAAGAACGGGGAGAGAGCAGGGGGATTGGAACTTTAGGCGTAACATGTTATCATAGATTACCTTCAGTATCCCTGAAAAAGAAAATAAAAAATAATAAAAGAGTTGGATAGAAAGGTATTTGATTTGATCTAAAACTTTTTGTGCCTTTTCAAGGTTTGATATATATGCTTGTTAGTGTGAACTATTATCTAAGTAAGATCTGTCATGCCACTGCTCCTGAACAAGCTAATCCTAGTTTTCTGTAATTTCTGCTTGTGTATGGGTTTGTGGTAGCTGTTAGCCTGCTTGCTGCATTTGCACGTCTGAGAAATGCAAAAATGGTTTCTTCTTTGGGGAAATGCTGCACTGTAGAACTTTCTAGGCATTGGTTATGATGGTCTCAGATCAACATCCTGAGTTTTCATTTCTGTTGGACTTCTTCCCAAAACATCACCTTTGATCTGTTTTTTTCGTCAAATCGAGTCAAAAAGCTTGATAAGGCTCGACTTGATAAGGCTCGATTAAAGATCGAGCCTTATCGAGTCGAGTCTCGAGCCTGAGGAAATTCTTCGAGTCGATCTTCGAGTATCGATTTTCTTGGCTCGATCGAGCTCGAGTCGAGCTCGAGCCTCTGTGTGTATGAGTCGAGTCGAGCTCGAGTATAGTGATACTCGAGCTCGACTCGGCTCGATTACATCCCTACACTCAACACCCTTTCCTGACATTCTCCCCAACAAATTCACCAATTCCTTTTCTTCCCTTATCCCCCGTGGCAAATCGACACCCCAATAGCAAGTCATGAACCCATTTCCGGGTATCCATCACTTTTGATGGTGTTGCGGTCAGATGATGCGGCAATTTTTGAGCCACTCGATCCACAGATGGGATTGTAGACCGGATCTACCCAATTTTTTTTTGGCCAACCGGAGTGGTCCTAACTTGGTCCGCTGACCAGCAGCCGCACAAACGACAGGGACGCCGCTGGTCTTAGTCTTTAATTATAATTAGCTACTATTCTTAATTTTCACTACTTTTAATTAGCTAAACTGAGAGGAATTAATTACGGTTAAAATGATATAAGAGTTGGAGAATCACGTGAATAAAAAAAAAAACACAAGGGAACTGATTAATTTAAAGCTAATTACATACATTAGGATATAAACAATCAAGATGTCATACAGGAAAAGGCATGGAGTTATTTATTTCCTTCGGAAATGTAGTGAAAGTAAACTTGTGGTCCATGTATTTATTTTTTTTAGTTTATCTATTACTCAAATTCCTTTTTTTGTTAATTGATTTTTTGTTTTAGTTATTGCTTTTTTATTTAGCTATTACTCATATGCATTTATTCTTTGTGTCAATTGATTTATTAAACTCCTAAAAGTAATCAATTGGATCATCATTCTGTCTATTGCTTAGTTGAAAGAGACAGAGGTCGAGGCACATGAACCACAAACTATATTTGCGAGTGTATTTTAATCACTTCATAAACAAAAAAATCACGTAAATGGATTAAATAAATTTTTTGTCAGATAAGTTTAGTGACCATTGGTATATTTTTTAAGTTTTTAAAACTAAAGAAAAATTAGAAAAGAAAGATTTTGTTTTAGAAAAATTCATTACATAAATGGTTCCTGCCTTCCTAAATCTTTTGAAAAAAATAATAGAAGTATTATCACAAGAAAATAAACGTACTTACAATTTTAAAAAATCTATAACAAAAAGAAAAAATATAAAAAAGAATTACAAGAAAAGCTTTAAGAAAATATTGTATTGGAAACGATTAAAGAAAAAAATGATCTTTTTGAAAAAATAAATACTGATTTTTTTTTAGGAAATACCATTTTTTACGTTTTTACATATTTGCCAATGTACTTAAATGTTTTGCTGTGACTGTTTCTTTCTTGTAGTTCTCTCTTTCTCTATTTTATTTTCTTGAAATACAAGCCAAGTTACTTTCTTCCTAAAGTATTTCTATTATTTTTCCAAAATATTTAGGAACGTAAGGATCATTAGTGTTATAACTTTTCCTAAGAAACTTGTTTTTTTAATAATTGCTTGGTTTTGAAAGTATTTTCTAGAAATTTACATCGAAGGCCACTAAACATTTTTTTTCTAAGTTTCATTTAGCATACTATAATTTTTCCCCCTACAATGTGATGAAAATACCTCTGGAAACATGGTGTCCACCACACTTGTCATGAATTAAGTCTCTTTTAACCAAGAAAATAGACGGATGGTCTTGATCACTTTTAAGGGTTTAATGGATTAATTAACATGAAGAATAGTAGAAATGGACCAAATGAGATTTTGAAATAGTTTGATGACTAGCGATGCATTTTTATCGTTAATAAGAGCAAATAGTACTTAATATGTATAAATCTTTGGAGAAGAGTGACTTCAATATTTCCGCCCACTTTAGTTTTCTGGTTTTTAGGGCCTTTACATCCTTTATTTTTTAAACAAGTTCTTAGGGTTTGTTCTTGTTGGATATAAGATTGTGCAAAAGTTGGTTATGAAAAGATAATATAGAGAATAATCACAAAAACTACTCTTTTATAGATTTTCGATTTAATCTTTTTGTTGTTTTAAAAAAATCTATAATCCAAAGACAAAAGCAAATGAGAATATCAAAAAAATTGACTATCTAAAGTCAAAATCTATAATCAGTTAAAAAAAATAATGAGGTGATAATAACATTCTCTATTCAAATTCAAGTTTTTTAACTTTTTTTTTTGTCACTATATATCCTACCACAAGAAAAATGAAAATAACTACGGAAAACTTTTGATAGAATAATTTTCACTATCTGTTTCCAAATTACAAATGGAAAGTTACCGCAACAAAAATACAATTTATACACAATATTTTCTCTGTGTCCAAGAGTATCGTTTCTTTCTGTTGCTTGGCAATGCCATGTACTTTTTCCAGTCATCAATCACCAACTGAAGGTCACGAATTTTTTTATGTACATCAACACAACAATTTGCATGCATTGTGCAAAGTACATTCAGATCCTTACTTGGCTGACAAAATCCACTAAAGTAAGCTGTATTCAAGAATCTGATCTTTAATCCAATCCTCTTGATGAATGGATCAAATTTGATAATATTAAGCACATCTTGCTCATTCTTACCAGGATAAGTTTTCTTGGACCCGCACCAAAACTTGTAAAACTGGAGAGTTATGCTATTTGACCTCACATACATGAAACCTGCGTTTGGTCGGTTACGCAGATCAGTAGAGGTGAATTCATATTGATCGCTAGCAATTTGAAAATCTGCATCCTCATAAAAATGTGGAAATGGATCTCTAAACCAAATTATATCAGTGTCCTGAAAGCAAACAACAACCAAAAAAAAAAAAGATAAATAAGTTGTGGGGAAACAATATTGTTTCATTGTTCTTGAGAAATAAATGAACATTTTAGTCCGTGAAATAAGTAATGTTTGTGTAGAATATCGTATATAATCAAAGTGCATGTTGCTTCAGATTTCCAATTACAGTCATAAGCTCTAAACTTTAATTCAAATTTACACGTTAAATTTCTCATGCCGTATATGCTTAGTAGATATGTTATTCTTCAAGAATCGTTTACGCAAAAGAAAACTAGACCTAGTGGAAATACATTTCATACTGATACTCTCTTATAGCTCTTCAAAAATTTGCACGCTTCCTTATGGAAGCGAGATGTTTTGCAGAAATACTAGTTGCTAGTCAGGCAGAAAATTTGCCAATAATATTAACCTTCGGTGTTTGTTCTGCAAATTTCATGGAAAAGAGAAAGTTATTGCAAATGATGCAATGGCAAGAAAAATAAGATCAATGTTGTAGTTGAAGCACTTAAATCAAAGTGTGCTAAAATAATCAAAGTGTGTGATAAACCAATTACCCAGCAAAAGTATCATTATTAGAATTTAAAATTATTCCTTTATGTCCTACATATAAGTGATTGGATGATTTCACCAAATAATTTAAATGATCGAGAAAGAAATAAGCTTATAGATCAAGGGGAAAGCAAACTTCAGTTTGACAAGCCTTTTCCTTACTCGTAAATCACAAATCACAACAAACTATAATAATAAAAGGGTTTGTCTAATGGATGTTGAATCAACCATGATTAAGAGGGGTCTCAATTTTTTCTTTTTTGTTTAAAAAAGTGAAATTAAAATAGAAAAAAGTATCGAAATGAAAGTTGAAATAGTGATTGTGTGCATTTAAATGATAAATTGGGTATAGATGAAGTATTTTAACCAGTACCAACTGGACGCCTATTTGAAAATACCCTAAAGACTTTCATGCCAAAAGACTTAAGATTATTTACTAAATTATATATATTTCCTACTAAAGATGCATTTGATTAGATGTTCATCAAACTTATGTTTAATAACTTTAATTTTCAGTATTACTATAGGATTATGTTTATTACACGTCCAATGCAAAGAACGCAAAGTATAAGATGTGACGTTAAGCAATGACTAATGAGCTGTAACGCATATTCTTAGTGAAGTTGCACATCTTTTTCAGCCTCCTTTTTCTCTTTTCCTATAATGGCTAGGGGGAAGTACAATAACCTACGTAGGGTGGTGAAACTGAAAAATGGAACATGTGCAACTTTAATCTAGGATTTCTTAATTTTGAAAGCTTAATGTTGGTTATTTTCCTTGCTAGATCAAAGCTTCATAGGCATATTTTGAGCTGCTTAAACAATCTAAAAGACAATTTAGTGGATAGTAAATGACAAAATCATGAACAAAAAGATTACCGTGAAAATGAAACTGTATCCTAGCTCAAGAATGGTACGCATGAAATCAAGTCTTCTCCACATCATCTTCATGTATTGTGGGCTCATATAATTTGCCCTACCAGAAAAGTCTACCCCTTCTGTAATAAGTGCATAACAATGTTGGTGCACCTCCAAGCAACGAGAGTATGCCTTTTGGTCCATGGCCACAATTACCAAATGATTCAGAAGATATTGTGTTTGATTGCCAATATTAAATCCCTCAAGAAAGAGATCAAACAATGAACCTGGAGTTATCCATGCTTCATTTATTGTTGTAAAAATGATAGTTTTGTCTGCCGAGGCTGCCTTAGATAATACTCTCTCCAACTTGGTTTCTTCATTTTCTTGTTTAACCTTCATTGATTAGACAGCAAGAGAAAAAACTTAAATTCATGGAGTGGAATTAGAGATTCAAAGTCTTGGATATGAAAATTAAAATTGGAAGTCTTGGATATTATTTATTTGCAAAAGGATATAAAAATACAATATTTTGCACGAACAGATTCATCTTGCCTTTCAAATCCACGATAATATCTTGTATGGAGTATCGTATAAGGTTGCATTATAGAAAAGAAAAGACATAAATAATCTGAAATTAGAAACTTTGCTATCCAATTCTAGTTTTCCATATAGGAATCGCTTACGAAATTAGAAATAAAAAATCTGGAACTAGAAGCTCTGCTATCCATTTATTTATTTATTTATTCTAAATATACATCACTTGTGGAACCCATAAACTAACAGTATGAATTTCTTCTACAGTACATGGAGCTGGAGATTACAATTTGCTCTTTGTCTCTCTTTTAATAAAAATTTTGTTTTCAAAAAGAAAAAAAAAAAAAAGCTCCTATACAGATTGCAACTATTAAAACTAAGTGCATATATACTCTAGCTAGCTAACCATGCAGACCTGTTTTTGGGAAAGAGTTAGAAAAGCACACAAAAGAAACAATTTTCTAAAACATAACATTTAAATTTTAAGAATTGATTTTCTGAAAGATGAATAAAATTTTCTGGTGTAGCTTGCATATAGGAATCTCCTTTCTTCAGATATTTCCACGAGCACCATTTGTCTTCTAATCTGAAGTCTAAGCGTCATTATTATTAGGGTAAATTACTTGTTACCCCTTTGCAGTTTTACATAATGCCATATGACCCCCTAGAATTTTAAAAGAGCCACACAGTCCCCTTGTGATTTTATGTAAAGTGAAAAATACACGAAATGCACAATCAGTTATGATATTTATAACAAACACACTTTAAGAGCGCGTGTGATATAACATCTTAATATCTAAGTGATCCCCTTCTGATCTATATAGATATCCACTTTACCCTTTTGTAGTTTTGTATTTATCTACGTAATCTCCTTATGCTTTTATACAAGAGGGTTACGTTGTCGATTGATTTAGCATTTAAATAAGGGTATATTCATATTTCAACTAATGACATTACATAGGTTATTTTCCATCAAGTTTCTACTTCACAAAAAATCATAGGGGGTGAAGTACACATTTTAAAACATTAGGAGGGTCATGTGATAATAAATGAAACTACAGAGGGATTATATGTAATTTGTCCTTATTATTTTCATTTTTAGTGTAAGTGGGAGGTCTCACACTCGAGGCATCTCACTTGTATTTCTTCTCCCATATCACGCAACCGATCCCTCTCTCGAAGTCTTAAGTAATATATTTGTCCATTAGTCAGCATAGTATGGACTTCTATAGTTAATACCATCATATAAAAGTCAATTTTGTTCATCATATCCCGGCATCATACTGCTTTCTTGGATATATACATCTTTAATGATATAGATAAACACCACACGTATGGATGGCTGGGCGCTAAACTGCTCTCTCATTTGTCAATTTGAAAACGAAAGTAATAATGCAGGGAAAAAAATCACATCATCATTTAGGACCACTAGGACGAAGCAAGCACGATTACGGAGGAAAGGCACAAATCTTTGACTACATTCTCCAGTTTTCCTTACTCGACGTGATAATCAGATTTGGCAATTAAAGACATTTGTGGTGTGATTGGGTTAATTTCATTTTGTACACCTCAACTATAGCTTAATTTTCATTTTGGTCCTTAAACTATAAATTACGATATTTTCATCTGTAAACTATAAAAATCGTCCCGCTCAAGGACAATTGTTAAAGAAATCCCCAAACTAACGGAAAACTACTCAAATGAGCAGCAAAAAAGATGACATAATAACCCGATAAAATTCCAAAATTAGACGGTAGAAAGGAGGTTAGGGACCAAATTGAGAATTATGGTATAATTTAGAGACTAAAGTGTACAAATATACAATTCAGAGATTAAAGTAAGGATCCTAATTTAAAGTTTAAGGACCAAAGTGAAAATCAAAATATAATGGAAGGATACAAAATGAAATTAAACATTTGTAGTTTATTACATTGACCATGATAATAGAAGTTCCTGAATGACTTTATTCACCTTTCTCCCTGAAATCATTTGCCAGTGGGTTTTGGAACTCTAATTTTTTAATGATTTTTCTAACAAGAGTTCATTGAGTACTTGTTAATATATTTAAATCCCATCCAATCTGTATAGTACTCGATCACTAATCATTAATACTTTTCCTTGCATTTATATGCTTTTTTTTTAATTCACTAATATTTCACCTTTTCAAAAATCTTGCACCGGAAGTATATCTTAACTAGATATATACCTATTTTTTAAGCCAACTTAAATTTATTTATCTCCAGCGTGGCACCTGGAGGACACTTTCAACTATCGCAACATATATACAAGTAACATAGGTCTCGTCCCTTTCTATCTTCTTGTGTTTTTTTTTCCTTTTGCCTCCATCCGCGGCCGGCCCCGCGGGCTTTCAAATGCCAACTGGCAACTTGATCTAGTCTCAGGTTGGAACTTGAAAATCAACGTAGCTTTGGCAAAATTTGTGACACTCAATACTTGATTGTAGATTCCTACAATCTCTAATTCATTCCTGACATGCTGATTGAAAATGAAGGAACGAGTTACACACAACTTCTAAGCAAATTTCTAGGGCAAATTCCACTTTACCCCATGTGATTTAGTATTTTTTACATAATCTCCTTATAGTTTCAAAAATTATACATAACCTCCTCATAGTTTGGATTAAAGTGTCAAAATGACGAAAATCATCATTTGTAACGGAGTCACCTAAAATGTTAAAAATATCCTAATGTAAAGTTGAAAATTATTTATTAACCAAGGGGGTTTATGTGTATATTTTGAAAACCATAAGGGGGTTATATGGTAAAGTATTAAATCATAAGGGGGTTATCTAGTAAAACATAAAAATCATACGGGATTAGTGTGTCATGTATTTATAAGGGTAATTTTAATATTTTTAGAAATTCCGTTACGGATGACTATTTCCGTCACTTTGACACTTTAATCCAAATCATGAGGGGGTTATGTATAACTTTTGAAACCATGGGAGAGTTATGTAAAAAACACTAAACCACAGGGGGATAAAATATAATTTACCCAAATTTCTAAAAACAAAATAATATAAAATAAAAATGCAAGACAAAAGAAGGAATGACGAAGAAAATTGAATTTACTATTAGTCAAATTTTTTAGACTAAACTAAACCGAGACAACTTTGAAACTTCCACTGATTAGGTGATGATCTGTGGAAGTTACACTATTTCCAACCAGGAAATTCTTTCTCAGGGAGCACACTCTTTTTGACAATTATCCATTCGTGCTAAAATATTGCAATAGAGGATTCCACCTATAGAATTTTCCTTCCCCCACCATATATTTAGAATAATTCAGATTTCGTAACATTTCTTGCCCATGATAATGACGCACAATTGCTAGACAAATCCTCTAACCATTCCTACATTTTTTTTTTCCTTTTTTTGGGATAGGTTCCAGAGATTGTTTAAATCTTTGTAAAGAACTTACCTGGGGAGATAAGTTCCCTTGCACAGACTCAGTTGGAGAAGATCGATTTCCATTGCTTGACTGAGCACTAGAGCTTAAAGATGGAGCAGATGTATCACCTTCTGCAGTTGACTGATCATGAGTTGGAGAGGAAAAAATTTGATTCTGAAAAAACGAAATCTACTTTTACAAAAAAGATGATTACCATGGCTGGTTGACTTCTGGAAGGATAAGTCTCCTTCTACTTTGGAATCACCATCTTGACTTGAGGAGGAGGAATCATTTTCTTGTCCAAAAGTGAAGTGCTGGGATGAAGGATTGTTACTGAAAGCTGAGCGATATAGGACGAGGGATAGATCGGCAGCAACCACTAATAGCATCAACCAAATGACAACTTGATTCTGATACAGGAGGTGGTGGCAGCCACCGTCTTTTGACATTTTATCTTCTCTTTTGCCGGCCTTTCTCCCTTCTGCATCTATCATCACAAAATAGTACTGATGCCTTTTGGGGAAACCGGGATTAGTGCAGGCTGCTTCTCTGTAGATATAAATTAACATGAAAGTCAACTTAAGATTGAATACAAGTTACTGGTTACAAGAACCGGCGCCTGGTTTTTGATAGTCGGTTGAATCGGTTTTGTTGGTTTAGAACCATACATAAAAAAATGGACCGTCAAATGGTTAGGCCAGATGATTTAATCAACAAATCTTTTTTTTTTTGTCGCAACGGTAGAATTTCTATAATTTAATTTAACTTAATCTAGGGGAAGGGGAAGGGGAAGGGGAAGGGGAAGGGGGACTCGATGAGAATACAGACTCCATCGAAGGAAGCCAATTAAAACCGTCACATATTGTGATAAATTTTGGTGGGAGGTCAAGGGTTCACTGCACCACCAAGTTGGTGGCCATTTAATCAACAATTCAACGTCATATAATGTGCCTTAACAGCGGTGGCGGAGCCACATGGTGTTGAGCATGGCTAATTGCCCCCATCCCCTTCAACTTTTTAAAAGTTTGGAGAATAGTCTTGAAACTTTTGAACATTTTTATTATCTACTTATATTAGCTCCCTCTTCTCCTCCAATTTTGAGAAATACTTTTCTTCTAACATTGCCCACGTATTATGAGCAGGTCTCATTTTCGTCACATTACCTTCGTAAGTAATCAATTTATTTTGATATCTTTCCTGTGGTATAAATGTTTTGAAGTTATTAAACCACAAAATTGATTAGTACTTGAATAGGAAATGATTTCAATACTTTTACACTATAAAAAATTCATAATAAAAACATAATCTTTATTCAAAATTTTCTTTTTCATAATAATGACATCATTTTATGTGTACAATGTTGCCTCCACTGGTTATAGGTCATGGCTCAACCACTACTTGACGGTTGTTATAATTAACTAGTACAAATTGATTAGTACAAATAAGTACACAATCTCAATCTTACAATTTCAAATTGAGCAATTTGGATCGTCAAATGCCTAAATTAATTGCGTTATTACAAAATCCAACCTAACTTTGGTTTATGACTGGTTTAATACTTAAATCGTTGATAAGTCTCCATTCAGGGTTTGCTAGGTCCTTAAACCAGTGGGAAAAATGCTTCTTTATGTCAACTTGGAATAAGGATAGATCAAATAAAGTTTGAAATAAACCAAACATTTTATTCTTTGATAGAATTCAACCCAAAATTTTGAAATTCGGTTTATTGTTCTAATCAAAATGACATCAAAATTTAATTACCAATGCTCAAATTTGGTTCAATATTCTCAATGTACGGCTTCTCAATTTGATTTGCTCAAGTATTTATAGTTGCTCAAGTTATCTAAAGGGCAAAAAATAAATACTATAAATGGTTTCCACATCAAATAGAAGTTAAGAGAAATTAAGGAAAACTTTAAAAAAACTGTAAAAAGAGAAAAGTATACTAGGACGTGAAAAAAACAGAAGATAAAAGTTGTTTCCGATTTTGACTGGTCATACTTGATTTTTGGCCGCATTTGAATGGGTCAATTGCTGTCCAGTATAATTAAATGCCTTAGACTGGGTAGCTAACCAGCCAGTTTTCGTTTCAATCAATTGAACCGAACGATCCAATTCAAATTTCAAAATATTACTTTAAATCTTTGACAAATTACACTTTATTCTCCTATAATTTAGTATTTTTTGTACATAATTTCCATGTAGTTTTAAAAACTATACATAATCCTCTCATAGTTTGAATTAAAGTGTCAAAGTAACAGAACTTGCAATCTATAATGGAGTCATCTAAAATATCAAAAATACCCCTATGTAAAGTTAAAAATTATTTATTAACTACAGAGGGATTATGTGTATATTTTGAAAATTATAAAGGGGTTATATGGTAAAACATAAAAATATACAAGGCTAGTGCGTCATGTATATTATGTTTATATATTTTGATCACTTTAATAATTTTAATTTTTAAACAAGGGTAATTTCAACATTTTTAAAGGTTTCGTTACGAATGATTATTTCGGCCACTTTGACACTTTAATCCAAACCACGAGGGGATTATGTACAAAAACACTAAATCACAGAGGGGTAAAATATAATTTGCATTTAAATCTTTGATTAATTGTATGACGTTAAAATGTTATTGCAATTTGTCATGAACGTGGGTAAGAAGACTCTTCTCAACCCAAGGAACCAAATCTCGAGCTTCATCAGCGATGATTCCCAGAAAAATAAGTGTATTATAGTGTCTGTATGTCAAAGTTTAGTTGACCCCACTACAGCAAGATAGAATGACAGTTAAATCTTGATCCATTCATACAATTCAAGGAAAAATTTTATACTATTTCAGAATTTAAAATGCACAGCCCATAATAAATCGTTTCTTCTGTGGAATTCCCGACCCATGAGAGAGAGAGAGTGGAAGATAAAACAAACTTTCTGACACCGTGATTTTACCAAAGACTTGTCATCAAGGCCCGTGGATTCATGCTTAATTGCTTTGATTCAACGATGCCGGCAGTTTATCCGGGAATCATTCCATTCCAAGAAGCTTCGAATATGGTTAACAAGAGTAGTTTACGAATCAATGGAAAGATTAGTGTGTGCTTTGTTTCTATTTTATTCTGTATTCTTTGTTGTAAAGGACGACTTTGTTGCATTTGTTAACAGCTTGCCATTTCATTGAGATTCCCATTTCTAATTGTCGAACTTTTCAAAACAGACAATTGATGCTTTGTTTTAAAATCTCCTCTAACGTCTTGCAAAAGGGGTTTTTCCAAAAAGAGTGAGAGTTTTGACATTGACCAATTAGATGATCTTGATAGCCAACTGAAGGCAACTAGCCATTGAACATGTAAACAAATAAATTAATTAATAAACGAAAAACCCTCTTGGATTTGGTTGTATGTATCTATACTGAACGCGTTTCAAATCAAATGTAATTTGGGTCCTTTCTAAAAGTTTGGCATTCAAAATATATGAGCTAGTTTCTAAGAAGCAATCTAGGAAAGGATGTTTTGTAGAAATTAGTTTGTTAAATTTGATCTTGTGTTTTGACAAGTTCTTTTGTACTTTCTAAAAGAAATTTAGACTTGTCAAAAACGTGAAAATAGGAATAATAACAACGGGGTTAATGTAATGAAGTGGATGATGTATCGTGCAAGGTAATTTATACATACTTAGTGGGTGCCTATTAGCGATCTCGGGTAGTTTAAAACTACCCAATGAAGATTAGATTAGGAATAATAACAGTTGATATGAGAGGTTAATGTTGGAAAAGAGGTCCTGGTGCAGGCACACAACGTCAGACTTAACACAAGACAAATTACTCTTTCCTCAAATACTAGTTAAAATAGGAACAATCACCAAGCAACGATATCAATAGTAATAAAAAAATGCAAAAAAAAAAAAAAAAAGATACAAGATACCAAGATTTTTAATATGAAAAATCCAAATTGAGAAAAGTCATGTGATTTAGTTCAGTTAAAAAATCTCCACTATCACAGTAATAGGAATACATAGGTCTATCCAAAACATCCGGATGACAGCAATATTACTAACATTGACCAAACGAAATTGCTACAAATTTATTCTCAAAAACTACAACTATCAAAGAAGTGAGTTTGAAAAGGTGTTAACAAATGAAGAGAAAATCTAAAATTCGAACTAGCAGATAGGTAGAGATTGACAAGAGTATCTCGAGGATAAAATTTCGGATTTCAAATTACTGTCCAATCAAGGCCTTGAAATATTTCGTTTCTTTCCTAGATCGGCGGCTGGAAGGATGCTTTCTTCTTGGTTCTAAAATCAATCCCACGGTTGAATCGTCAAGTCATGATGCCTTGGTTTTCCTACTGGATTTGGTCAAAGTTGACCAAATTAATTTAATGCGTGGGTCTAAGCTGTCACTTAACCCGCCAAATAGGCTGGACCACAAGCTCAACAGTTAACGCCTTGTAATCCTCAGCAACTTAATCTCATCTTCATGTCGGTGATGCCTTGGTTTTCCTACTGGATTTGGTCAAAGTTGACCAAATTAATTTAATGCGTGGGTCTAAGCTGTCACTTAAGCCGCCAAATTGGCTGGACCACAAGCTCAACAGTTAACGCCTTGTAATCCTCAGCAACTTAATCTCATCTTCATGTCGGTGCACTGTTCACTGCCCACGCTCGCTATCTCATTACACTTTTTATTCCTTTATTTTACCTAAGACTTGATTTCTATCCACATAACTGCCTACATAAGTTGTATTTACGTAAATTTCTTTGTAAATTAATTTTGAACGTTGACATGCCATTATTAGGTGTGTTCAAAATGATTGGAAAGATTTCAAAAATCGAATAATCCAACCAAGGAAAAATAAATTATGAAAAAAATTTTCATAAAGAAATCTCCACTATTTGTTTTTTCCAAATTACAAACAGAAATTTAGCACATAAAAATTGATATTATGCACAATATTTTCTCCTAAAAGCCCAAGGGTATGGGATTGTTGTGTTTCTTGGCGATGCCTTGTGGTCTCTCCAGTCATCAACACCCTTTGAAGGTCATGGATTTTGTAACGTAACTCGCAACCAAAGTATATCAGAATCCTGCAAGGCATAACGAACCAAAACACAAAAGATAATGTCACGGAAGTTATAAGGAGACGTGGTTTATAAAATCGAGGATAAGTTGCACCTTAGCTTCGCGTGATTTTGAACTTTAATATTACCATTCTACAATGTCAAAAGCTATACATAATCCTTTGTTTTTTGAAGTGAAAAATCGTTCAAAACATCCTTCATATTTTGCAAAATAAATTTTTTCGTCTTTTACTTTTAAAAGTGTATGTTTACATCCCTTACAAATTTACATTGGTCAAATTTGGTCCGCATCTAAGTTTCTGACTAGTTTTTTTGTTGGAATCCACTACGTGCCTTGCACGTAATCATTTTTAAGGGCAAAATTATCAAATCAAAATTTATATAATCCAATCCATAGTTTCTCACATTTCACAACATGAAATTTTTTGCCCCTCACATTTCACAAAATTAATTGTTTCGTCCTTCATATTTTACAAAATAAATATTTTTATCCCTCATTGATCATGTGTACGAATAACTTTTTTTTAAACTAATGTATATATCTATTTGATTTCACTTGAATAATATGAATAGCATGTAATATATCTCTATTTGATTTCGCCTGAAGGTACTGCTCAAGTAAAATTAAAATAGATATATACAAGGGTTTAAAAAAATTGTTACTTTTCACTCACGTTCATTCCTTTACTCGAAAATTGAAAACAAAGAAGATATTTAATTCTAAATATTATCAAGTATTTATATTGAATTAAATTTGGACAGAAAATATTAATAAAGGAAAAGTATGATAAAAAGAAGTGAGTGATTGACATTTGACACTTTCAAATTTTAAGATAATCATAAGATAAGAAATTCAATTATTGGTCTTAAAGGTAGCAAGTAAAAGTTTCAATTTAAACTGTAATTTGTTAGCATGACTATAGAATTCGAATTAACACCGATTAATTAGATGGTCTTATTACACAACTCAATAAATGAATTATTACCAAAATAAAAAAGGTTACAAATATTGAATAGATTCACATGATGAAATCAAATATATATATATGGGTTTAAAACAAAATTATTAGATTTAAGCCCATGTATATATCTATTGAATAACATATGTACAACTACAATTAGTCTGTTTAGGTGAAATCAAATAAAAATATATTACATGCTAGTCGTACTGTTCAGGTGATATCAAATAGATATATAACATTGATTTAAAAAAAAAACTATTTGTACATATGGTCAATGAGAGATGTAAAAATTCATTTTGTGAAATGTAGGGGGTGAAAAAAATTTATTTTTTGAAATGAGAGGGACGAAATAATTCATTTTGTGAAATGAAAGAGATTATAGATGGATTATGTAAATTTTGATTTGACAATTTTGCCCCTAAAAATGATCACATGCAATGCACCTGATGAATTCCAGCCAAAAACTAATCGAAAATCTAGGTAGAGACCAAATTTGACCAATGTGAATTTGTAAGGGATGTAAAATTACACTTTTAAAAATGAGAGATCAAAAAAATTATTTTACAAAATGTGAGAAACCTTTTGAACAATTTTCCCTTTTTTGAACTAAAGTGCCAAAGTATTGCGAATCATCCTTTGTACAGGAGTCGCCTAAAATGTCACTATGACTATTTAAAAAATTGAATGAATGTTCAAGAAATATAAATTTAAGGCGAATTGTACCTTAGTTCCTCATGATTTAACTTTTTTTTTACATGACACTTCTATGACTTGAAAAATGATGCTTGCACCCTAAGCTTAATAAACAATTTCCTTCCTGAACTAAGAGCATCCTTAATATTTCAACTAGTTCCATCAAGGAGAATGATTTCTATTACTTTCATACTTTAATCTAAAGTATGAGGGTACTTAACATTTTCAATCCACTTGAAAGTTCATTAGTGTTCATGTTTAATTCACATCTCAAAATATATTCACCATCAAGAGCGGTCAGCTCAAAACCTTAAACTCACAAGTCTAAAACTAATGAATGTGACATACTAACCAAATTTCACTTGTGGTTCAATCTGGGATTTTATATGTTTTCAAATTTTAACATTGATTATATACGAAAGCCTTATTGGTATATTACGAAATGTTTAAATAAATTAAAAACAGCTTAGTGGGTTGAATGTAAACATAATTCATGGAAGAAAAGATTACCTTGAAAATGAAGCTGTACCCTAGCTCAAGAACGTTACGTATAAAATCAAGTCTTCTCCACATCATCTTCACGATTGGCCGCTCATAAAGTGGGTGTACCTCCAAGCAGCGAGAGTATGCTTTTTGATCCATGGCCACAATTACCAAATGATTGAGAAGAAATATTGTCTGGTCTTCAATTCTGAATCCCTCAAAAAGAGATCCATTAAAGAACCTGGAGTTGTCCATGCTGCACCTACTGCTGTGATGCTATAACAGTTTTGTTAACCGTGGCTGCTTTATATAATACTCTCTCCAACTTGGTTTTTTCATTGTCTTGAACTACCGTCATTTGTAAGAGAGAAAGAGAAAAAAATTTAACATTACGATATGGGGAGTAAAGATTCAAAGTTTTGGCTCGCATTTGGGAGCACATTTAACATTAGAAAAATGGTTTGTCTGACAAATATTCAATGTGAGATCTCAGGCATTATTTCTTCTTTTTTTTTTGGAAAAAGTAAACTAAAATTGGGAAACCATCGATAGGCAATGGAGACAATAAAAGTGAATTTGCATTGATATGGTTAGTTGGATGTAAATCGGTTTGCACTTCTCAGAAAGATGCATAGACAAATTGCGAGTGCAATGAATGTTTATGCAAATATCAGCTAAATTGTATACACACGTAGACAAACACACACACAAGTACATGGACACATCTATGTATAAGTACATGTACACCTCACGCATATATATTAGATGCGTGCATGTATATGTGTATGTTTGTGTGTGTATGTAGATGTGTATATATATAGACACACACTCTTATATATATACATACATACATATAATTAACAAAAAAGGAAAGAAAAGGAGAAACATTACAAATTTATTTGTGTTGTTATTTGATTTACTTTTTGCTTCTAAATAACTAAGACTCCTATCTAAGAATTCAAAGTTATAGACTCTTAATTCTCAAAGCAGTATAGTTAGGACAAGTTTGGAATCTCAAAATTGTTCTTAATATCATTTGGGAGTCTTGATTTCCCTTTCATTATAATAGCATACTAGCATAGGAGCACGTGCATTGCACGCTCCTTTTTTCTGGGGTCATACCTAGCTATGATCAATGTTTTGAAACTCGGACTGATAATTGAATCAATAAAGTGGCTGGGTCAAGATTCAACAAGCTTAACCTTGGTTAATTGATTTTTTATTTTTAAAAATAATAAACAATAAATAAGTAGAAATATGTAAAATCAACACAAAATTTTAAATAAATAATGGTCAAAATCGGTGAACTGTAAAGAAATAGATAAATCTCAATCTTCTCTTTCAATAAAAACATATAAAGCACTTTTGTAGTATTTTACCAAAACCGATTGATTATCAATCTTAGTGGAAATTCTAGAAATGCAATAGCCAAGTAAGTTAGAATACAGAAAGATAATTAGTTACATCCAAACTCGCCTAAGAAAAACTCCAAAAAAGATTTCATGTAGCAGCAACTGGCCGGACGTTCTTTAAGTTAGGCATTTTGTATTACTTGGAAAAAGTTTTGACCACCAAATACTCAAGTTAAACTGTTTACAATCTAGACTTATTTGAAAGTAGAGATTTCACTAAACAACTGAATTTAAAAACCTTGATTATTTTTTTGGTATTACGAAGTTTTGAGATTTGTTATGAACATGGGCATTAGAATTGTCGCGCCCCATTTTTTATAAGAAAAATAAATGTTTAGAAAGTGAATTCTTGATTTTGAAAAATGATTTTTGATTTACAAAGAAAATGAAGAAAACATGGGTCTAAATGGGACATGAAAATGCGACGATTGGACCCAAAATATAGTTTAAAAAGGGTTTTTTGAATGAAAAATGAAGTCGCCACTTGGTATAGAGTTAAGGTGTACCAAGTCACCTAAAAATGAAATTTTAAAAAAAATGGAAAAAACAATTCTTAAACGACTCCAAATCTACGTAAATCAAAGAAAAAGGTTCGGGAGTCACATTTGACGAAGGGGAAGGCAAGGATAAAAATCCAAGACACCCCTTCGATCTAGTTAAGGTTAGTTGCGTGATTTAGTCAAAGATTTTCTTATTTTAACCAAAGAATTTATCACATTTGGACGGACTATATGAATGCAAACCCTAGACCTAGGGGGCATCGGGGGGCAAAATTTCTCTTCAAGGCTTGAATGGTGCCAATCACATTAATTGTGATGCCCAACAATGATCCTTTGGAGAAGTCACAAATAATGCAAAAATATGAGACTCTAAGAAAAGAAAAGAAATAAAATAATTATAGAAGTATACATGTCTTAAGGGAGTGCATCATGTCGGGTACGGGGGACTAATGTTCGTGACTCAATTTTCCCTTTAATAGAGGGAATACGAGCGTGCTAAGGCTAGAAAAGCCAAACTCGTCCATATCCCATATCCAAGGGGTTATCTCTAGTCTAATCAGGCAAAATGCACTAATCTACCCCCTAATTTCCTAAATGAGATGCAAATCTAAATGTTATATACATAGGGGTAAGGGATATTTTATTAGGGAAAATATTATGTGAAAATGATAAAGATCCTAAAAAAATGGAAAAATATGCATGAAGTGTAATGTAATCATGCAAACATGATCTAACGAGGGAGGTCCCTAAGGGTCTAGCATTGGACTAGCCCATGTCTACGAATCCTCACTAGCATTGGACTAGTGGGAAATCGGAATAAAGAGCCACAACTAGCGTTGGACTAGTGTGGTGACGGGAAAGGAATCACAGCTAGCATTGGACTAGTGTGATAACATGCATTTATTATAATCTAAAAAAAATCAGATAAAACATAATAAAGCAAATAAACACATAGATCACATAAGGCACATAACACATAGGCATGATATCTAGATGCCAAAGCCCTACGAAAGCGGTAACACATAGCACATAGGCATGCAAATCACACCAAGCAATTAAAGCAATAAAGCCCTAACTATTACAAAAGGGAAACCCTACTACAATCTAAAAGGGGAAATGAAATAAATAATTAAATCCCCAACTATTACAGACTTTGGCATTTAAATGCCTTTCAAGTATTAGAATGAACGCGCGCAATAAAATTAAATAATAAAAAGAGATAATCGAATAAAATGAAATAAAGCATCCAAAATCATGCAATTGCACACATAAGACACATAATGCACATAAGGTCAAATAAAAAAGATAAAGGATAGAGTATACCTCCTTTGATTTGGAGCCCTAAGGAAATGGAATTACTCTTTGATTTACCAATGTGCTTGGTGAAGCTTCGCAGGCAGTAATAGCAAGTTGGGGTGGTGGCGGTTATGACGAAGACGAAGACGGTGAATTGGAATTGGGAGATGACGACGTCTGCCTTCGTCTAAGAGTTTTCATCTAGATTTGCAGAGAGCGGCAGCGGCCAGGGAGGTTGTGTGCGGTGGAGACGATGGCAGACAGCAACAGTGACGAGTGCGGCCTGGAGGTGGCTTGGGCAGGCGGTTGACCGCTTGTTGGTCGTGCTGGTGAAGAAAGGTGGCGCACGAGGTGGAGGTGCCGTGGCGGAGCTTGGATTGCGGCGGTGATTCCGGTTCTTTGCTAGGCCTCCTGGTCTTTGTTTCCTCACTTTTTGAGTCTAAGCCCTCTGTTTTAGTTTCCTTTCTCTTGCTCTGTTTTTTCTTTTGGTTCTCAGACGAAACCCTCTTCAATTCCTCCCCTTTATCTTAGTTTCCCTCTGCCCTTTCCTTTCTCCGCCGACGTCCCCCCCCCTTAGGCCAAGACCTTCCTCTGTTTCTGGTTTCTCTTTCTCAGTCACCAGCCCCTCAAATGAAACTTTAATATTTTTCTTCCTTCCCCTGCTCTCAGACCTCCCTTCCTTTTTTCTGTCTTTGAGCCGAAACCCCTCTCGGCCTTTCTCTGTTTTTGTCCTGCCGAGAGCCCTCCTTTTCTTTCCCTGTTTTTCCTTTGTTGCCCTGACCCTCTGCTCTCTTTCTGCCTGTCCGAAACCTTCCCTATTTTTTCTTGTGCTTTTTTTCCTCTGATGAAACACCCCCTTTTCTTTCCAGCTCCGTCGCCGCCCCTATTTCCTCTGTTTTTTAGCTCCCCCCACCTTTTTCTTTTTCCATCCCCTTCAGATGAAGTGCTCCTTCTTTTCTATCTTTCGTCGCCCCCTTTTTCTTTTCTTTTGTTTTCAAATCCTCAATCCTACAAGTGTCCCAATCTCCTCCCCTCCTAAGTGTTGTGTTGTCCAAATATAAAAGAGACACTTGTCCTAATGCATGTTCTCCATTTGTCTAGCATGCAAACTTCCACTAATTTCACACATTATTTTGTATTATTTTGTATTTTTCATTTTTCCCTTTTTTTTGAAATTTAGTATGAAGACAAAAATAATAAAATAAAATGAACTAGAACAAAATAAAAATAAAAACAAAATAAAAACACTAGAATTGAAACAAATAAAGCAAAATTAAATTAATTAAACCAATAAAGTTAAAAAATCAAAAATTTGGTGTCTACAAGAATCTCCCCAACCCACGGGACCAAATCCAAGCTTTAAAATGCATAAATAAGTTTCCAAGTCAAAAATTTTCTACTATTTAAGAACCTAAAATGCATGGTTAATAGATTGAATCCATGATAGACCTGGACCTTGAGAGAGCTTATAGTATAGTAAATTTTCTAATATAGTAAATATCTATGTTTTGAAACTCGGACCGGACAATGACTCGATTGAGGTCAGGGTCAGGGGTCAATGGGTTCGACCTCAGACGACCCATATAAGAACTGGATGATGTCATAAATATATTTAATTTTAAAAATTAATATACTATATAAAATTTCTAAAAATATAATAATCTAAAATATAATAATCTTGAGAAAGGTATCTTAGTGTATATTTGATGTTTCTAAGATATTTTACTAGAAAATACAAATAAAGTAACACAATCAAGTAGCAATCTATATAATTTAATGCATATTCAACAAGTTTAGAACTAAATTAGAGGACTTATTTGAAAAGTAATACTAGAATTTAGGGGTCAAACCAAGTTCAGAAGCTACGAATTATAAAATCTTTAGGCATGTTAATAGTTTTCTAGCACTCTAGGGGTCAAACCATAATATTGATAATACTTTGAAATCCTAAAACTCCATTCCCTAGTTCTTTCCGTTCTTCTTCTCTCATAATCTCATTTGCCGTCTTCGTTCTTTCCATCCTATCCGTATCCTTTCTTCTCCAGGCGATCTCTTCTTCTATTTCTTTTTTTCCCCCTTTTGACTTCTATATCTTTGCATTTCTTTCTCTATTTATGTACCACGCCAAAATCATCAACTTTATTTTTTCTTGTTGGGCAAAAATCATCAACTCACATTAAGTTTCTTCTGTCAAACGTTAAAGCTGGGTCTGTTATAGGAAAAGGTGGCTCAACCATAAATGATTTCTAGACACAATCTGGAGCATGAAAATCATCAACTTCTCTTCTTTTTTTTTCCTCAATTCTTTTAATTTTAACTTCTCTTCTTTTAATTTTACCACGCCAAAACTCGGATTTGTGAGAATATTTGTGATGGAATAGCCATATGTGGCTGTACCGTTGTGGAATCTGCCCTCAAGGATCGATGTCCATGTTGAAAATTTAGGAAGAAATATAGCAAAAATTGGATGTAAGAAACCAACAACCGAGGTAAAAATAGCAAAAATAGGATGCTAAAAATAAACCGGATTTTCCCGGTTGTTCAGAGTTTTTGGTCAAACCCGAGTTTTGACCGACTTTGACTGGGTCCTTGTTACCCAAGTTTTTCAACAAACTCGGACCCGGCATATCTCCGTTCCTATTCAATTGGCGAACCGATCAGTCCAGTCCGAGTTTAAAAACATGGGTAAATATAGTAAAGCTTTGACAACACTATTTATCAATGTTAAATTGTTCTTGTAACTAGTAACCAAAAGAATAGTCAAATTCCATGTTTTAAATTTAAGTATTTTGTTTCACAAATTTCAAAGAATTTTCCGGGAATAATTGCATTCAAACAAGGTTAGAATATGATTAGTTATGTTTTATTAGTTCTCGGAATCAATACCATTCGGGTAATTCGTCTCATTTTAATGTGCATGGTTTATTGTCAAGAACGACTTTTGTGCATGTGTTGGCAGAATTGCATTTAATTGAGATTCAGATTTTTCGTAGGGCATAATTTCTGAAATGGAACAAAAGAAAGGGAAAAAAGGAAAAAAAAATTGAAAGACACATATTCGTGCAAGAAGATAATATTTAGTGAGTGCCTATTAGTTCTCTTGGGTTGCTTAAATCTAAATTATGAAGATTAGAATAGGAATAACAAAAGTTAATACGAAAGGTTAATACCAAATGGTTCCTCTCTCGATACATATGTGTGTATAGTCTATAATTAATTAATTAATAATCGTATATAAGCCATACTTACTCTGTATGAAGTGGCACCCTTTTGTTAGTTTTTTAACACCTACTTCAATAACTAAACAAATAAATACCCTTTTGTTCAGACGGGATCCTCTGTCCAATTTTCTGTGTCCAATTTCCTGTCCAACACAAAACTACGTAGTTCCACTTATTCTTGTGGCTGACGTGGCACATAAAAATAAATGTCTGTTTGGCTCAAGCACCAAGCAACAGCCCTGTCAAATTGTAACCATTCACCGTGAATTCCTCCAAAGCAAACCACTAGCCTAACGGAAAGACATAGCAAAATTTGAGACATACAGAGAGACAATCAAATCCTTGGAAGTACAAAGCAAAATTTGCAGCTGGGCCTAACGGAAAGAATAATCCAAAAAAGAAGAGAGATCCAAAAGTATAATGGAGCCAAACAGGCATTTATTTTTATGTGCCACGTCAGCCACAAGAATAAGTGGAACTACGTAGTTTTGTGTTGGACAGGAAATTGGACACAGAAAATTGGACAGAGGATCCCGTCTGCCTTTTGTTAGTGCACAACCCAACCTAATACATAAAGAATGAGCACTCTCTCATCAGTAGTTTCTCTCCCTTTTTATTCATTTTAAGTTTTGCCTAAAATTTAATTTTATTGTTAATCAACAACAGTGATCAGTAACATCTAAATAACTACCCTTATAATTAAGTTGTATTTTCATAAATTTTTTCATAAATTAATTTTTCAAAGTATACATTTTCCCTCTTGTTTTAGTCAAAATCTGTATAAAGGATAATTTTTAAACGCATCATTATTCAGATCCCTTCAGGTGAAAAAGTTAAACACTCCTTTATTTATCTTCTCCAAGATATCACATTTTCTCACAAGTTAAATGGTCAAACTAATTATGTCCTCCCTCTAGAGTTAAACTTCCAAAGTCTTTATCTTTAAACATCAAGCTGAGATCTCAAACATAAAGTGATTTTTAAAATCTTGGGGGACGGCCGCCCCTTTTTTTTGTTATTTTTTTTACTATTTTATTGAAGCATAACTATGTGACGCCTACACCAGGCGGCAAAGGGAAAAACCCAATGGGGTCAAAGTTCACCTCCAACCCAAACTAGTGCATTACTACACTAGCTAAGCAAATTCCAAGAACTTATTATGGGTGTTGAAAATGATAGGAAGGATCACAAAATTCGAATAATCCAACCTGGTTTTGTGCGATTTACAAAAGAAAATTCTGATAGAGAAATCTCCACTATTTTTTTTTTCTCAAATTACAAAAAAAAAAAAGCACTTTAGCAGAACAAAATTGAAATTATGCACAGTACTTTTTCGCAAAACCCCAAGGGTATGGGTTTGTACTGTTTCTTGGTGATTCCCTGTAGTCTCTCCAGTCATCAATCACCCTCTGAAGGTCATGGATTTTGTTACGTATACCATAACAACAATTTGCATGCATTGTGCAAACTACATTCAGATCCTTACTTGGCTGACAAAATCCACTAAAGTACTGTGTGTCCAAGAATCTCATCTTTAATCCAATCTCACTGATAAAAGGATTTTTTTTGAGCCTGTTGAACACATCTTGCTCATTCTTACCAGGATATGTCTCTTTTGACCAGTACCAGAAGTTGTAAAACTGGAGAGTTTTGTTGTTTGACCTTACATATATGAAACCTGCGTTGGATTTGTTATTTGGGTCGGTAGAGTTGAATCTATATTCGTCACTAGCAATTTGGAAATCTGCATCCTCATAAAATCGTGGAAATGGATTTCGCAACCAAAGTATATCAGAATCCTGAAAGGCATAACCAACCAAAAACAAATGAAAATGTCATGTAACTTATAAGCAAAAGTATTTCACAGTTTGGGGAAGCATAATTTAGGATAAATCACATTTTGGCCGCTTGTTATTTTGCACTTTTTCACATTATTATTCTATGATTTGAAAAGTTAAAGATAAAATGCAGTATGAAAGTAACAGAATCTTATTTCGTAATGAAGTCACCTAAAATATCAATATAGCGCTGTTT
This sequence comes from Coffea eugenioides, assembly GCF_003713205.1. Lineage (NCBI taxonomy): Eukaryota > Viridiplantae > Streptophyta > Magnoliopsida > Gentianales > Rubiaceae > Coffea > Coffea eugenioides. Next base: position 54,483,968 of record NC_040040.1, read on the forward strand.
AAATACTAAAATGACTATATGGTGTTCTAAATATATAAGTTTAGAGTATTTGCTAATTTAGTCCCTTGATTTAACTCTTTTTTTACATGACCTTCTTATAGTTTTGAAAATTATTCATAAAATCCCAATGCTTAACAAATAATTTCCATCTTGATATGAGGGTATTCTTAATATCTCAACTGGTTCCGTTGCAGAGAATAGTTTCCACCATTTAGACAATTTATATATAGCTTTTGAAACAATATGAGAGTTACATAAAAAAGCACTAAATTACAAGGGACTAAAGAGTAATTTTCCCAAAAATTAGGTAGGAAACATTATATTGCCAATCTAAACTTCAATTCCCTCGAAATTTTATCAGGAGAGATCAGCTCAAAACTTTAAATTCATAAGTCTAAATCTAATGAATTGGACATATTAACCAACTTTCACTTGTGATTCAATCTGGGATTTTTTTTTATTTTTTGAAATTTTAACATTGACTACTTTTCTCCTCATATGAAAGCCTTGTTGGCATATTTTGAACCGTTCAAATAACCTAAAAATTGTTTAGCGGATCGTATGTAACACAATTATGGAAGAAAAGATTACCGTGAAAATGAAGTTGTATCCTAGCTCAAGAATGGTTCGCATAAAATCAAGTCTTCTCCACATCATCTTCAAGTACTGTTCGCTCATGAAATGGGCCTCACCGGAAAAGTTTACCCCTTCTGTAGTAAGTGCATAACAATGGTGGTGCACCTCCAAGCAACGAGAGTATGCCTTTTGGTCCATGGCCACAATTACCAAATGATTCAGAAGGGATATTGTCTGGTCGCCAATTCTAAATCCCTCAAGGAAGAGATCTATTAAAGAACCTGGAGTTGTCCATGCTGCATTTGCTGCTGTGAAGATAACAGTTTTGTCGACCGTGGCTGCCTTACATAATACTCTCTCCAACTTGGTTTTTTCACTGTCTTTGTCAACCTTCATTGGTAATAGAAATAGAATAAGAGAAAAATTTTCAGACTGTGTTTGGGAAGACATTTGAAAATATAGAAATGGTTTGTGTGATGAATGCCCGATGCGAAATATTGTTGCTTTTTGTGGAAAATTGAAGTTCGATTGGAAAACTATCAAAATGAAATGGAGGCAGTCAAAGTGAATTTGCATTGAAATAGTTTGTTGGATGTACATTAGGTATAGTAACGAAACCTGATGAGCACTTTGCACTTGTTAGAAAGATTCATAGGAAACTGAGTGAAATGAGTGTTTTTGAAAATAGCAACTTAATTATACACAAGCACATGCGCACGTGCACACACATATATGCATGTCTGTGCATACATGTATTATGTCTATCTATATGAACATGCCCTAATTACCACAAAAAGGGAAAGAAAATGAGGAATATTACAATATTTTTTGTGGTGTTTCTTTTAATTAACTTTTTGCTCGTAAATAATAATACTCCTACCAAAGAGTTTAACTTTATAGATTCCTATTTTTTAATGCAGAATAGTTAAGATTGGTTTGGAATTTCAAAATTGTTCTTAATATCATTTGAAGATGTTGATGCCAGTTTTTATTGTATTAGCTTAGGAACACGTGCTTTGCACGTTAGACGAATTTTTTGTCATATCTGGTCATACAAATCTGGTTATGGAAGTTTGAAGTATTATGCAAGTCTCCATCTTCTCCTTCAACAAAATATATAAAACACTTTTTGCAGGAGTTTTACGAACCTAATCGATTACCACTCTTAGTGGAAATTCTAGAAAAGCAATAGCCAAGTAAATTAGATTAAAGGAAGATAGCTACTTACGTCTAAACTCTCCTAAACCTAACAAAGATTTCATAAAAAAACTCACCTGGGGATTTGGTGAAGATCGATTTCCACCGCAGGACTGATCACCAGAGCTAGTAGATGAAGAGGAGGAAACATTTTTTGCTTGTCCAGAACTGAAAACTTGGGATGCAAAAGAGTACTCTTTGGAGTCTCGAGAAGTGGGCAATGAGGGAGGATTAGGGTAACCTGAGCGGTATAGAACGATAAATACATCAGCTGCAATGACTAACACAGTCATCCAAATGATAACTTTGTTAAGATTCAGGGAGTGGTGGAACTGGCGGCTCAGTCCCTCCATTGGCTTCTCATCACCTCTTTTGCTAGTTTGTCCACCTTCTAAATCCATCATCCCAAATTCTAATAGCTTCTCGACAGAACTAGGATCAGTGAAATGCAAAGATGCTTCTCTATAAATGAAGATACTAGCCAACCTAGCTAGTTTCAATACCACATGTATTACTTGGGTTGGGGCCAATTTTGCCTATGTAATCCTATTTGGGATTTTTTTCGAAGTACAGATTTCGCTGAAGCGACTGAATATAAAACCCTTGAATTATTGTTTGACATTAAGAAGTTTTGAGATTTGTGATGAACATGGGCATTAGAATCTCCTCAACCCACGGGACCAAATCCCAAGATTTAAAATGCAAAAATAAATTCCAAGTCAAAATTTTCTTCTATTTCAGAGTCTAAAATGCATGGTTTGTAGATCGAATATATGTTAGACCTGACCCTTGAGAGACCTTAAGGTATAATAAAGTTTCAGATTAAGTAAACATAATAAAGCTTCTGACGACAAGATTTATAAACGTTATACAATACCTATCATTAGTAACCAAAAGAATTGTCAAGTCCCACATATGGCAAAATTTAAATGCTTTGTTGCACCAATTTCAAGAGTTTTTCCGGGAATCATTTGCATTCCAACAGCTGTAGAACATGATTATAAGTGTAGTTTGTCGAATCAATGGCAAGATGGGGCAATTTTTCTCATTTTAATGTGTCTGTTTTGTTGTCAAGAAAGACTTTTGTGCATGTGTCGACAGCATCGTATTTAGTTGAGATTCAGATTTCTGCTTACCAGAGATTTTATAAACAACAACTTGATGCTATAAAAACTCTTTTAACATGTTGCACAATGGGATTTTCCGTGAGAGTGTGAAAGTTTTGACATTGATTAGTACCATTGACATTTGGATATAAATTACGTTGTTTCACAAACAAAGATTTAGATATCCAACTTAAATCAACTACACTTTTAATTAAGCACTTACGAGTGTTATATGTCATTTTAGGTGGATTTGGCTTGTCTTTAGATCAAGATCGAACAGAATTTGGCTCCATTTCTAGACATTGAAAGTAACTGGATTCTATCTATTTGACTTAACTGTTTGGGTAAAATGAATGGAACCTAAAGAGTTGCGTAAGAAAAATGGATGCAAGGTAATTAATTCTACAAAAGTAATTTTTAGGGAATATTTGGAAAAAGGTAATAGGAAGATTTGAAACTCATAAGTAGGATGTAATTTTTGAGAAAGACAGCAAGAAATTCCAATCTTGTTTGGAATTCAATGGGTAAACTCTCAGTGTCTCTTTACTTCTCTCTACATATATTTGGCGAGGGAGTCTCATTCAGCAATCTTTCCCTCCTTTCACTCTTTTTGTCTTCTCTTCTCTCCATTTGAAACCTCAAGCAAGATAAATTTCTTTTTCCTCTTCTTTTGTATATATTATATAAATGAAGAAAGGTGGGCTTAAACTTAAAAGTTAATAAACAGAATAGTCCACAAGGACTCATTTAGTAGTATGTCGGCGCTCTACCACTTAGTTGCTCCATAATATAACGGTATGGTTTAGGGCAAATTGGTTCGGTATAATTGGGCATTTTATTGATAGGGTGCAAAATTTCTATTCAATTTATAATTATTTTTTCCTTGATTTTAGTCAAATATTGTATTAATTGATATATTCTATTTATATTTGGTTAATTGTACTAATTGTAGGAAAATGAGTAAAACATAATTAAAAAGGGCAATTTTCCAGCATGTAAAGAATTAATTTTTTTTTTCCAAACGATAACATGAATGTAAAGAATTAATTTAATGATGGCACGTTTGGAACGGGGTGTCAAGTCCAGAAGACTCGAGAATTTACTGCGCACGGGAATTTCCTAGTTCAAGTCAATTACGGAGAGCTTTGATTGAAGATTTGAAAAACTTTAATTATGTTTTATTAGTAGTAGTATTGAATTAGGAAACACGATATATCATCTTGTAGTTTCCTTTTTTTATTTAGGAAATATGTTTTATTATTAAGTAGTTGATACAAAGTAGGAAACGAGATGGGGAAAAGCCGGACTCCCGCTTGATTAGTACTTTGGAGGAGCAAAATTGGGGGATCGTGACTCTTTGCATGGAGAGAAACAGACCGCTTGGCTTTCTTTTCTTTTCTTAGTTATTTCCCTTCGTCAAGCACCCATGCGAATTACTTCAGTGAATTTGCATGGGTTATTCTCAATGGAGAGTAACTAATTTTCTTTTATAGTCAAGGAGTAATAAAAGATTTGGTTCATCTATATTTGTGAAATCTAATTATTTTTATTAATTTCTTTTATTCGTTATTATTCGTATGTTTTCTGATTTAACTTCTCATGGTTGTTAGTTGTTTGAATATCAAAGACACCTGATATTTAATTCAATCTAACAAACTATTGCCAAATAGGACTGTTAAATTTGTAATTGTTTAATTATCTTAAATTAGTGGCAACTAGAATGATTGGTTTCATGTTAGGAAAACATATGATTTAGTTTAAATAAACCCTGATAGTGTGTTTATTGATTAGAACATAGCTTTTCTAGTTTCTAATGTAATCAAGGAATTAAATTATGTGGGCGTACCTAGAATTGTTTCTTGATTAGAGAAGTAGGTAACGGACATAACTAAACTGTCGAGATTGTAAGGAAAGGTTGGTTGTTATCGCGTGTTTGGCAACTATAACTTGTTTATTAACGAATAGATGAAATAATTATTGCATCAATGAGCAGTTGTATGAACCACTTCCGGAGTTATATCCTTGGCTAGAGCTCATTTATCCTTCATTTAAATTTAATTTGCCTTAGTTTAAGTATTTTTTATATTTGTGTTGATTATTTATTTTTAATTTCAATTTTTCAAACTCCCCCCAATTAATTTTCACTTGAAAAGAAACAAATTTTTTCCCTAATCCCTGTAAAGACGACCCTACTTACCATTATACTCATTTATATCTTGTCATAAGTAGGATTTTATTATTACACAGGCCCAATACCTGTCATTTATTAATAAGGCATCTATCATTTTTCTCTTTTTTCTTTTCCTTTTTTTATTGGCGAATGGCCACATGACTTGCACATGATCCGTTTTGCTAGCAATTTGGGGAAATCCATCAAATTGCCCTACTTTGATCAAAATTCAGCACTTTAAGGGCCAAATTTGTTTTGGCCAAAACGTTAGGAACTAGTTTTGTCCCTTTCCTGAACAGTTAGACCAAAATTGCATTTTTCCATTTAAAACACTTATTTATAAAGATAGGTTTCCTTGCACAAATTCACTTGGAGAAAAGTAATTTCCATTACTTTAGTTCTCTTGAAAGCAAGAAGATGGAGAAAATATCGCCTTCCAAAGTTGCACGATCATTAGTTGAGCAGAATATATTGATTTTAGGGAAGACAATCATGGAAGGGAAAGGAAATATTTGAATCTTACAAAAATAAAATCTCCTTCAAGAATAGAGTCATTATCTTGACGAGATGAGGAGGAAATCTTTGCATGTCCAGAACTGAAATATTGGGATGGAGAAGAGTTTTTTGGAGTTTTTTGCCAAAATAACACTCTTTCTAAAAAATATTCCCAATATGATTCACTTTCAAATTTTATTCCCAAATCGATATTATTGTTACCACCTAATTACCCTGATTGCCATGTAGGATAACAATAAAGGAAAGCTTTAATCTAGTCTATACTTTCCAACAAAAACTAAAAATTTAAACTTTTTTATTATAGAGGCACAAGAAGATTGCATAACTTTAATAATTTCCTTATAATTATTTAAAATAAATTCTACCATTATTGACCTTGATATTATTGCTCTCTGTAATTTTTTTAAATGTATCAAACTTATTGCATATATTTTTCAAAAATAAATTTGCAAAATACAAAAATTGCAATGAAAATTGTAAGCAATAACAAGAAAAAGTTACAAAAAGTTCAAGGCTATCATATTTGTTTTATGTTATGCTTCCGACTCCTTGAAAAGAACATTTACAAAAAGTAATCAAACTATTGCAATTGAGATAATGCTAAAGTTTCTTGAAAGTAACACAAGCCATTAATTGATGTTGAATAAATGTGCAAAAATACTTCAAGTCAACGAGATTATTTAATCATGTGATAGAGAGACGCTACAAATGAACATGCTTATATATGTGGCAGAAATCAAACATATTGAGTATGAATCTATGTTATTACGTAGTTTTCCTATTAACATTTTATCAAACACATGGTGTGAGAAATCATTTGTTAAAACAATTAGTATTCAAAATTTTTGAAGGCCATAGGAATGTTTCAAAAATTACACAATAGAAAAGATAAGAGAATAATCTTTGTTTACCTTGAGATTATCAAATTGAGGAGAATATTTTCATCCACAGATATAATATCAGGAATGATAATGAAGTTTTAGATGTTGTTAATATAAATATTGGCTTCTGGCAATTACATTTGACAAGGAAAAATAATGAAAGAACAAAAAATAACGAACCCAAAAAAAAATATGGAAAGGTTCAGAGAGAGAATCGGGAAAAATATTAGTTGGGAAAGAGAGATGAAATATGCCTCTATCTCTATCCTGCCACATATACAACCTATGTAACAAAAAAAGAATTATAAAGGTAATAAATTTTAAAACTAGGTTACTTTGTGTATATGTTTCAAAAGAAGAGTTATTTTAAAACTAGTTTTTTGTGCCTTGAGAAGTGGCCAATGAGCAATTAATAAGATAAGTTGAGCCAACAAAAACGAAGGATAGATTAGCAGCTATCGCTAACTACATCATCCAAATTGTACCTTTGGTGGCAAGGCAGTCGTAACCATCTTCTATTGACTGCTCATCTTCTCATTTGCAAGTATTTTCACCTTATAAGACAATCATCGCAAATGCTAATGGCTTCTAGCGAAATTAGGATCAGTTCCAGCTAGCTACTGACTCTATGTAGAGATGAAGATAAAAGTCAATCTAGTCTCAATATTTCCTACATGCTACGTGTACTAGGTTGCATATTTTGTAGGTTACATGAGCCTACAAAATATTAACCCTCGAAATATGTACCTTAAAAATATAAGGGTTCGTCTGTTTAGTACTCCAAGGGCACTAAGGTTCCGTTTGATAAAACTGAATCTGAATTCTGAAGTCTGAATTCTGAAATCTGAATACTGAAACAATTAATTTGCTGAATTTTAAGCACTGAAAAAAATATATGAATGTCTGAATTTTAATGCTAAACCTATTTATACTGTTTGATAAATATTTATAGCTGAATGCTTAATAAGTTTAATTTGACAATTTTGCCCTTATATCATTTCATTCAAAAAAGAAATAGAATCTATGATTTAATTAGTTTAAAATTGTTAGGTATAAAAATGACAATATTTATTTTTAAATCAAATTAATATAAAATATGAAATATATTATATGAGAAGTATAGAGAAGATGTGAAAGTCATTAAAAAGGGAGAAAAGAGAAACTAAAAATCGTTAGATAGAGAATATTATGTTGTTTAATTAGATAAGAATTTTAAATATAATTAACAAACAATGGTAGATTTGGTAGATAAGATAAGGTAGATGAAGTAATTCTATTGATTCTTATCAGAATTAAGCATTCAGTTAGGATTCTTGTACTGAAAAAAATACACACAGGTTCAGCACTGCTTAACAAGTTCAGCAAATAGATTTTCATTTATCAAACACTCAAAACATCTGAATGTTTGAAAAAATTCAGATTCAACACTTTTTTATGTTATCAAACAGACCCTAAGTAACTTAAGAGAGTTGAAGTCATTATTGAAGGAGCAAAATAGAAAGCATTATAGTAATATATCTTTGAGGGTGGCACAGAAGAAGGAACAATTATATAGTTTACAGACCCTCATGCAATCCTCTGAGAATAGACAAGTGGTGCAGGAGGAGAAACAGTTGAAGATTGAATATATTGAGCTGTTAAAGTTTCCTTGATGATTTTGCAATGCTGACGATAACAAAAAATTGATAAGGGTATTTATAAAAGAAGAAAAAGAATACAAATACACAAATTTTGTAAATATAAATATCTACTTTTATACTTTAAATTAGTAATCCTAATTTACCACTGCTCAACTGTCGTTTCCACAATATCGAGGCATTGTCCAAGAGTTTGGTTTTGTTTGATTCCTTGGCAATGTCATGTATCTTTTCCAGTCATCAATCACCATATTAAGGTCATGAATTTTACTGTCTAGACTAGTACAACAATTTGCATGCATTGTGAAAACAACATCAAGATCCTTACTTGGCTCACAAAATCCTCCAAAGTAAGTTGTGTCCAAGAATTTGATCTTCAGCCCAATCTTGTCAATAAATGGATCAAATTTGATCTTATTAAGCACATGTTGATCATGGCTCCATGGATAAGTATCTTTTGAGTCGTACCAAAACTTGTAAAATTGGATTGTAGCGTTGCTTGATTTAGCATAGGTAAAACCTGCATTTGGTGAGTTGTTCAAGTCAGTAGAGTTGTAACGAAATTGATCACATGCAATTTGGAAATCTGCATCCTCATAAAATTGTTGAAATGGATCTCGAAACCACACTATGTCAGCATCCTGAAAACAAAATAAGAAAAAACAAAGAATCATATAAACCACAAATTATTGTAGCTAGTAACATATGGAGAAGGTTTTACATGGTTTTGTAAAATCAATCCCATGTGAATTAATGTAAAGGAGATTACCGTGAAAATGAAACTGTACCCCATCTTAAGGACAGTATGAAGAAAACCAATCCTGCTCCACATCATCTTCAAATACTCTTCGCTCATAAAATCCACCTTACTGGAGAAATCGACCCCTTCAGTTCTTAGTGCATAGCAATGAGAATGCAACTCCAAGCAACGATTCTGAGCCTCTTGGTCAAATGCTACTACTATTAAATGATTCAGTAGGACTTGTGTTTGATTCCCAACTCTAAAGCTCTCAAGAAAGAGGTCAAAGATTGAATTAGGCATCATCCATGCTGAATTTACTGTTGTTATGATGACAGTTTTGTTGACCATGGCAGCCTCTCTTAGTACTCTCTCCAATTTGGTTTCTTCATTTTGTTGGTTAGCCTTCATATGTAACACAATAAGGCATGATTATAAGAATGATATAAGCTGGCATTGAGAACAAGTGTTATGTTCTATCTGATAAGTAATTGTTGGAGTTCAAAGGGATAATAAAAAAAATTTAAAATAGGGTATTCATAAAGTATATATGGCGATTTAATAGATGTTGGAATAGAAAACAGTATAAAAAGTGGAACAGAAGATCCTTTGTTCAGAGAAAGGGTGGCATTAATGCCACAATTTGAATGAAATGCCAAAATCATCCTTCCAAGTCCTAATGCAATATGCATTTAGAAATGGGTAGTTTTATCATTTTCAACAAGAATTGCTGTAGAAATGAAAGTTCAACTGTGGCAATATCATTTGCCATCAGGAAAATTTAAAGTGAACACGATACTTGAGACAAAGATTGAATCGATAATTCTCCTATTAATACCACTTTGCACTATCGAAATAGAGGTGTTTTCATATATTGCACTTGAATATTACTTTGTGACTCTCTCAAAAAAAAAAAAAAAAAAAAATTTGTGACTAGAACATGGCCCATTGAGCCTATTAAAAGAAAGGCCTAGCTTAGTTTGTCGTGTGGTAGACCTGATAATGAGCATAAAAGTTGGGCCGAGTAAAATCGCTGTAATTAGCCAATCTAGGCTCAACCTGAATAAGGCCCGACCTAACCTAATAAAGAGTCCAATCGCTACTTATCCCTAAGACCCAACTAATCACTAAATTCGTAATTTGACACTCCAACTTTTTTCAATTTTTTCCTTGTAAAATTTAGAGTCTCCTTTCAAACAACAAAAATAAAAAGGGCAAAGTGGCCATATATAAATGTTTAAGAATAATGAAATAATGTGATCAGTTCCCAACAATTTAATGCTATTGTGTAATTGGAGAAAAAAAAAAATCAAGTCTAGGCTGGCTCTAACTCAACTCAGGCTACCCGGCCCGTGATAGGTTTGAATCCTACCACCTCTTCTTTCTTGTGGATCATTGTGTTGTTGGCCCTCCATCATCTTCTCTTTGCGGGACTTGGAACTTATTTTTGTGAGACTTGGTCCAAGCAATTTATTTTGACGTTCAGCAGCGGTTGGTTGGGCTTCAAGTAGCCCAGCCGACTGTTTGAATCTTTTTTTGCAAGCAAATTGAAGCCATTTTATACTAAGCATGGAGGTATCAACCGTTAAACCTCTTTTTATACATTTGTTTCCTTAGAATCCGGTTCGTTGTCTCCAAAAGTCTACCCACAACCATAAAGAAATTTGATTTAGGAATGGAGATATGCTTATATAAACATAACAACAAAAGGTGAATCCCAATACTATAGGGTGTGTTTGGATCGATAAATTTTTATTAAAAAAAATCTTTTCATTGCATTTTAGACGCGTTGTCTGATTATCATATTTATTTATACAACTGCTTTTTAATTTCACATATATCAAATCACAAAAAAAAAAAAAAATGCGTTAGAGTATTATTTTCAAATAATCTTCCGTCCAAACAAATCAGATTATTATCATTATTATTATTATTTTCTTAACTTAATAAATAAAATTACGTGTAAGATTGAGGTCCAAAGGATTAAAAACTCTAAATTTTAACCCCCTCTATCTCTTCTCCGCTTATTAAATTCCATCCTTACCTCACTAAAAAAAATTTTAAAAATAGATTGCATAGACAAATAGGAGGACCAACTGAGAACAGGCAAACCAATCAAACTCTAAAAAGACATATCTTAGAATTCTAAACTCCAAACGAACTAAACCACGTCACTACCAACTTTACAAAAAGCAAAATACATCTGTAGAATTGAATCAACGAGCGGACCACAGGCTGAATTGGGGACCCCTGTTTCTGGAATAATTGAATGAATAATTGAATATCCTATGTGTTTCTGTCAACACTTGTCCATCATGCTACAGTGCCTCTTAACTCCTTCATAATTAATATGCCTCTAAAAATCCCAATACCATTTATGCCTCTTCGTCCAGTTTGCTCATAACAATTGTTTTAAACACCTTACAACTTAAAGTTAATAATTATTGTCACATTACATCTTGATTTATTTATGTTACTGCAAAGTGAATGAGTAGATCGATAATTTGTTTGTACCCTGTACATATATCTGTTTTGAAAGTTAATTTTGGTATCCTTGAAACATTATTGAGAGTACTAAAAAGGTTTAGAGTGAACTTAACAGTTACTAATTAATCATAATATGTTTAACAACAAAAATATATGTTTCCAAAACAGAAAAAAAAATGGTGGCCGGTCAAAATATTTTTATGTCATGAACACAAAGAATAACAAAGAAACACCAACTTGGTTGGAAAAAGAGAAGATTAGCTAAAAAAAAAATTTAAACTTACTGGGAAAGATAGGTTCCCTTGGTCAGAGGCAGCTGGAGAAGACTGAATTTGTGGCACAGATTCTGTTGGAGGAGATAAATTTGCCCTGCTGAGTTCAGGCTGAGCACTGTCAAGAGATGAAGAAGATGAAGGCCCTTCTGCAACTATTTTTGAGGAGAATATTTTTGCCTGTCTGAAACTAGAATCTTGAGATGGAAAAGACTCTTGGGAGTATTGAGAAGTGGCTAAAAAAAGATAATTCTGGTAAGCTGAGTGATAAAGGAGAAGACATGATAGATCAACTGCAATGACTAAAAGAAAAATCCAAATGATACTTTTAGGAGACTGATTCGTAAGGTGGTGGTGGTGGAGATGGTGGGCAGGGGGTGATTCTGGTGACTTCTCGTGATCTTTTTTACCTCTCTTTGCACCTGCAAAACCCATCATCAGAAGACTACAATGGCTAGCTGCTTGGCTTAAGAAGATATTTTGTAGTTTGTACAAAGAATTTGAAACTTCAAAGTTCCGTCATTCACTTTTCTTTACATGTTCATTCCTTAATTTCACCCGGAAGGAAAAAATTCTTAGTAAATAGTTTAAGAATAAATCTTATGTACACTGATAACGATGTATATATTATTACAGTTGGATATATGATACGTATGTAAAATTTGAATTTTAAATTTAAATTCAGATTAATTCTTTCAAATAAACTACAGCTTTATTTTTAATAAATGTTCTAGGTGCTCACTAATATACCTAAGGGATTAATATGGATGAGAAACAATCTACTTAATGAATGCATTAATTATTTCATATTTTGGAAAGCTATTTTTAAGGGATTCACATGCTAAATGACATATCTAACCTTTTTTTCTAAAAATAAATCTAGTAAACCAAGCACATACAATTTGTTTAATTAAGATAATCAGAATTATCATATATGATCTGCTTGTTTTGTCATTTTTATCGAATTTATTATTTATATTTTTGTATTTCATTTTGTTTACAAGTCTTAAAATTTATTATTATTCTATGTCTTCTTCCAAAATAACTTGTACTTTTCCTTTCAATTTGTCATTTTATGGGGATCAAAAATTGCAAGTTCATAAGGGTCTTTTTCTTAATCAAGTTGCAATGGTCTTATTTTGGTTTGGTTTAGAATTTGGGAACCTACAATTTCTTCGTAGTTAAAAAAAAATTTAAAGTATAAACCCTGATGTGAAGGTTTTGTTTCGACAATACACATACAACTTGCATAGACAGTCAAACACTACACAGACGGTCAAACACGGTTTATGTGTTGCTGGAACATTTTAGAGTCCACGCGTGGAATCAGAATTTCGGATTAGATGACAGATTTGCCGCAAATTTAGCCCCTCAATATCCCTCAAATGGTGGAGTGTGGAAACCTGATATGTCGGCAGACTGAAACGGTTAAAGAACGTTTCAAATCCTCTGCTTCGAAATTACCTTCTGTCCCATGTGTTTATACAGCTGTAATGTATATTGATATATTGATAACTCAAACAAATTGATTAAAAGGTAGAATTGTCGAAACAGTTATATCTATTTGAATAAAATAAAAGTTGCATCTATTTGAGCAAAATATAAGTCATTTATTTAGTCATGTAAATTACTTTAAATACGATGTAATTTTGGATACTCTTGTATAGAAATTGAAAATCATATAGTATTCAATATGAGCCTTAAAGTTATTTGTTTTTAGTCTTGATTTGCCGGCAATCATGACGCTCAACCTTAGGAACAGTCGTATTTGCATTCCTGCCCCTAATTCAACCTCTTCTATGCAGTGCTCTCGGGATATAGAATAAAGGAACCCTTGCAACGATTTAGGTTCCGTTCGATAAAACTGAATCTGAATACTAAAAAAATTAATTTGCTGAATTTTAAGTACTGAAAAGAAATATATAAATGTCTGAATTTTAATACTAAACCTATTTATACTGTTTGGTAAATATTTATAACTGAATGCTTAATAAGTTAAATTTGATCATTTTGCCCTTATATCTTTTCATTCAAAAAAAGAAATAGAACCTATAATTTAATTATTTTAAAATTGTTAGGTATGTAAATGACAATATTTATTTTTAAATCAAATTAATATAAAAGATGAAATATATTATATGAGGAGTATGGAGAAGATGTGAAAGTCATTAAAAAAGGAGAAAAGAGAAATAGAAAACCCTTAGATATAGCATATCAGGTTGTTTAATTAGATAAAAATTTTGAACATAATTAACAAACAAGAGTAGATTTGGTAGATAAGATAAGGCAGTTGAAGTAATTCTAATTCAGTTAGGATTCTTGTGCTGAAAAAAATACACATAATTTCAGTACTGCTTAACAAGTTTAGCATATGGATTTTCATTTATCAAACACTCAAAACATCTAAATGTCTGAAAAAGTTCAGTTTCACCACTTTTTAATGTTATCAAACAGACCCTTAGAATCTAATTCTAGAAGTTCACTTAAAAAATGGATTCAATACGTGAATAAATACTTTAAAGTACTCTATAATGTTCTTTTACATCAAGATTAAAAGGAAAAAAATCAAAGAGTCAAAAACTGTGTTTTTTTTTTAATCTTCAAATTTAGCACTTTATTAATAAGCAAAGAAAGATCTTACAAAAGTTTAGAGAAGTTGAAAATTGTTTTTGAATTGAACTTATTTTTAAAAAAAGTATTATGATTCAAAATAGCATTTTTTATGATGTGTAGTGTAAAATGCAAAGATGAACAGAAAATATATTTGAAGAATCTCATGAAATTAATTTTTTTTTTTTGCAAATTATTCCCAACAAATTCGGTGTTATGTAGAAATCTTCCAACATGAATGAGGAAATAACTTACCTTGGATATGGAGTATCAAATCAATTTTTTTGACCTTTAATTTCATCTAACCTTATGCTCTAACACTAATATAGGAACCCAATTCTTTATAAAGTTAATACCAAGTGGACTTTACTTTTTCAAAGATAGAGACCCCAACTAATTTTCACTTTTAATTTTTAAGCTTATGCTTTTTAAAGAGATTTAGATTTTGGAGAATACTTTTTTGAAATAATTCCCCTTAACGTTTTTGTCCTCGATCAAGGTGCACTTTTGACCTAGTCAAAAAAAGAAGAAGGAAAACAATAATAAAGTTCTCTTTCCTTCAGAAGTAAAGAACACCAGACTTCCTCACTCATATTTTTAGTTAAATGGTTCTAATAATTTAATAACTTCATTAAGTTTAGTTAGTAGTTTTAGTTTTACAATCATCTAAAATCAAAATTTACAGAAGCAAACAAGCAAGTGAGAAAAAATCAGAATATTTTCTTCTCCTACATGCAACAACATACACGAGCTGGTAAAAAGGAATTGCGGGATATATTTCACAAAATAAAATTTGACAAATAATCTTCGCACTCTAATATAATCCTCTGCCACTTCGCCTTTCTTCATTTATAATAAAATGTTATAGTAAAATAGCAGTAGCTATTCTTATAGTGCAAATATCACTCACATTTTTTTTATTTTGATAAAACATCATACTTCTATTAAATCTACACTAACAATACAAATTATATCAGACATACGTAGATACAATAGATCTGAAGAATAAATTCTACAGATCCAACTAAACCAAATAATTTCTTGCCGGTTTAAGGCAAGTCACCTCTAGGTTACAGTACAAACAAGAGAAAATTGACAGCAAAATCAAGTTTCTCTAACCAAGAATGGTCAATGCATCTAGTTCTTTAATTTATCAAGAGACTTGTTAATATGTAGGAGTACTATTTTCTCACAAGATGCATACGTGTTCATACCAATTTTCACATGTTTACACACTAATTTGGTTCAAAATAATCACTTTTACACACAAAAAGGTGCCGGGGCAAACTCCCGAAAATTCTGAATGTTGCAAGGATCTACTTGCAGATCCAAGTCTCCACAAAAGCGGATTCAAGCGCAGATTTTGTGATCAGGCCTTGAAGAATCTGCGGACGGATCCTTGCTTTACAGTGCGGATCCAAGGCGCAAATCCGATGTGGTGACCAATGACCTCTTTGGACACGATCCGCGCAAAGAACTAGTTTGGATCAAGTCGAATCCTCGCAGGAATCCTTAGTCCATTTTGGCACTTAATTCAAGTCTCACTTGTACGCTATAACTCTTATTTGTACATCGCCACTACAAGAAAAATTATATTTGGAGGCACAACAAAATGATGGAATAGGGAACTTTTAGAGGCACTTAGACTATTGAGGCGCACACATGAAATGTCTACTAAACTACCCGTTTGGAAAAGGTTGGAGGCACTTTTTAATGCCATGTTTAATGAATTTGATGCACTCACAATTGCCATGATAGAAATCGCAAATAGGCACAAACCAATGTCTCTAAAAATGGACTATAAAGGCGTTTTACTTGGTATCATTTTTGTCCTTTTTAGGACACTTGTACATGTTGCCAAAAGGTGTTTGTGTGAGAACCCTGAAAAAAAAATATATATATAAATATTAGTGCATATTTCATTTGCATTTTTAATTCTTTAATAAATTTTAGCAGTAAATCTAATTATTTTTAAATAAGTGCGTAGAAATAAATTTTATGTGCATTGTAGATTTTTAATAAACTTTATTATTATTTGATCTTAAATAAGTGTGTAAAAATAATTTATTATAGATTACAAATAATTCAATTGTGCAAAACATTAGATTATTTGAATTTCTGCCAAACTAAATTAATAATTCTTGACGTTGAGTGTGCCATTGTTTTTATTTAATTCCTTGAGTTTCAATAAGTTAATTTTAAGTATTAATAACGATAGGTGTTAAGGGGAAATTAGAATCAAGGCGAATCGTTTTAAGTCAAAACTTTTTACAATTATATTTAGGACGATACCTTTCGATAATTGAATTTTTGTGAGATTAATGTACAAGTAGGCATTCGATTTATACTTGGGGTAAATTTCGGAAATTTTATTAGGATTGAGGACGTAAGTGGAACTTCGGATGAAATGTGAAAAGACCAAAATAGCCTCCTCCAATTCAAAATTAGCCATGCAATCGTGGAAATTTCTTGAACCAGTTTCAATTCCAAACATCTTCATTTCTGCCGGTTCCATTTCACTTCCCAATCTAGCACCTTCCATTGCTATTGCCGACCAACCCCACTCACAATAACCTCAATATATACATTCCATTAACCATACACTCCACAATATCCCATTCCCAATGCACTACAATAGCACTTTCATTTTCTTTCTGCCGTGAGCTGCGGGCGGAGTGTCCAAGAGAAAAGAGCCGAGCTCTCAACCTTTCTTTCCTTCCATCCGTGAGCTAGAAAAAAAAAATGGAACCTGCTGCTCTATACCCAATCCAACCGTGAGGTAGTGAAGAGGGCTGTGAGCTAAACATCCTCCATTTCAGTCGCAAGCTTGGACAAGAGAAAGGAGGAGTGGACGGACTGAAATTCTGGTCTGACCAAGAAGGAAGAGTTTTGCAGCCGCTAGTCGTGTGTGTTAGACTTCAAGCTAAGGTAATTTCTGAACTTAGATGAGATGTATATGGGATGATGAAGCTGTCTATAAGCATGCATGTGGACTGGTGAGGTTAGATGAAGAATTGTGACTTAAGAAATCTGGTTTGGAATGAATTGAAGCTGCTGAATGTGTGAGCTGGATTTTTGTAACTTTAATTAGCTAATCTGTGATAATCTGAGCTTAGAAATGTGTTTAACTAACTGAAAACAAGAAGTTTAAACCATGCATGAAGTTAATTAGCCGTATTATGCTAGAAGGGAAAAATAATACACGACTCTGCTTCATGCAAGCTCATCCGAGAGCAGTGAACAAAAATTCTGGTTTTGTGGTTGAATGTTGTTGATGACCGAACCTAATTTGAACTGGGACTGATAATTAATACATTGATTAGTCATGCATGTTGGTTTTGAGTACCTAATACAAGGTTTTAGCTGAAGAAAATCCAGATTTGCGTCTAACTTAGCTGCTGGAAATTTTCTGGAATAGCCGAGAGACTTCATGTTTGTTTGCATTTGTAATTGCTGTCAAATGGAAAATTTTGTTATGAATTGCATATAGATTGTTAGCTTTAAGTATTAAGTGAAGCTTAATGGAAGAAAATCTGAGGAAAAGTTGAATTGTGGATTGAAACCGAGGGAAATTTTCTGCTGCAAAATATTCCAGCTTGGTCGAGAGTAGGAAGTGAGCATTTAATTAGTTTTGTTTTCGAATTTCAATTCAGATTTTCGTATTGGATGTTTAAGATTTGCTTGAGGCTTGCTAATCACCTTTTGCATGTTGAGCTGAGGTAAGAATTGAAGAAAACTAGGAACAAAAGCTATATAAATAAACTATCAATTGCTGGAAAATTTTATCTTAGCTGATGACAGATTTATGGGGACTTTTTGGTGGAATAATTTATTGGAATTAAGCGTGATTTGCTTTGGTATATGCTGGTATGAATGTCATACTTAAATGTATGATGGTTTGAATAAGAGTCTTATGGTTTTAAAAGAGAAAAAGGAGTTTTTCACAAGTGAAAAATGAGTTTCCAGATTTTCGGATTTCTCTGACCAGTCTCAGTAAAATGCTTATATCTTGGTGTAGGAAAATCCGATTGAGGTGCCGTCAGTGGCATTTGAAACTAGAGTCATGGGCCTTTGTTTTGTAGAAATTTCATATTTTTCCTCCATGTGTACTGCTGTCCGTGATTCCTCAAAGTAGGCTGTCCTGTTTGAATGTCCTGTTTCCTCAGGAAACTGAATTCTTGACTTGGATCGAATATTTGGCCTATTTGTGATTTGAATCTCTGAAAAGTGTCTTCTGGGATGTGATAGTATTAAAAATCTATTCTACAACAGTATAATTTTCATAATTGTTTGATTTGTGGAACATGAACTAAAGCAATTTTTGAAGGAAAATATTTTCCAGCATGACCAAACTGGTTGGGACTTTTGGTGAGTTTATTTGCTGGATTTGTGTATTATTTACTTTAGCTTGGTTTGGACAGATTATAATCTATATGTATAGTGATTCTAGCAAGTAAAAGTGGAAAGTTTAATGGATATTTTAGATTCTTGGAATCATTTGGATCTCAAGTTGGTTGTAGCTTTTGTTCTTGTTTTGAATGAATTGGTATTTGAAAGTGTGTATTGGTTGTCAAGAGCTAATGATTGATGAAGCTCTTGACCATTTGAGTAGTTTTTGCAAGAATTTAATTTTAATAAATTGTTCAAGTAGTTGGCTAAAATGTGCTTGGAAGTTCCCTGGTTTGCGTTTTGGATTGTCTTGATACCTTGGACTTCCTTTGTTGAATTTTATTTGGAATTGAATCTGTGGAGACCTAGGGCTAATGATTGATGAAGCCCTAGTGAAATTGATGTTTGAATTGTGATTTAGCTATTTTGGCAACCAGGAATACAATGTGCAAATAATTTGAAATCGTGAAGTCCGTTTTGGTCTGTTGAATTTGAGTACTTTTAAATCAAGCTTTGTGGAATTATTTTATCTTACTATCAAGTTATAGAGATTGAGAATAGCGCGTTAATATTTAAAATTTAAATGAAAAGTGTAGAAAACTTGCTCGGCAAGGAAACATGATTCTTTTTCACTTATACTCTAGTACTTGAGCTTTTATTGAAAATTTTCTAGTACGAACACATTTTTCACCTTCTCGATTTCCGTGCCAAATTAAGCATTTTACCCTTCTTTTGAAATTGATAGTCCTTGCCACGATTTATCTCGGAAATGGGACTTTTAAATTCCTTTTGGTTTTATACCAATGATTAAGTTAAAACTTCCTATTTCAATTTGTTTGAGCTTGAGGCTTGAGTGTGTGTATCTAAGAGGTTTTCTTTATTCGCCTTAATCGAGCATCTAGGTAATTTGTAATTGTGATTAATCTCAGGTGATTCAGAGGACACCGAGAAGCTCTTTTAATTTCCTGCTTTTGCTCTTGCTTTGCTCCGGATTACGGTGAGGGATTCCAAACTGTTTTGCACAAAATTGCTTCTCGAACTTTTATAACCACTACTTGTATACTTGCTTATATATATACGTGATATGATTTGATGAGTGCTTCTTTCATGCCTAAGTGGTCTAATACTTGATGAATCTTGTTCATTTGAATGAAAAGTACTTATTTCTAGGCGAGTGTGTACTTTATCGCACTCGACCTAACTGTTGTTGTACTGCTTAACTGTTCAATATTTCATTGTTTATATGTTATTTGCGTATGCTGTAGGCCATGTGTACTTTATCACATTGGCTGAACAAGGCCTTCTTCCCTTCGTTATCACCTATTCGAGCCAGAAGCGGACTCGGTCGGATAGGTTGATAACCCTGGGCACTGTATTTTGGTATACTCGAGTATTACCACTGGAGGGATAAGGTGATGGCCAGTCAACCGAAGGAGTTACCAATGGGAGTTATAAGGACGGGAAGTGGACCGAGTACTGTATCCTTTTGTGTTTGCTTTACTATTAATACTGTTATTGCTCTCCTAGTTGACATTTCTCGGGTAAGACTCCTCATGAGCATTAATCTCTGAGACGAAGCAATCCTTGTAATGTTCTTCTAGTCGGACGAGCCACTATTTGTTTGACTAAAATTCATGAAAATATATTTATGTGATCATGCATTCCAAATGTACGTTAGTGGTTTTTAAATGATTTATGAGTTGTACTCAGAATAAAGTTGCCAACAAAAGTATTACTTCTACATGTGTTTCCAAAGTAACGCTTACGCACTGGTTTATAAATACTTGATTTTCCCTTTTGAAACCTCATTGAGCTTTAGCTCACCCCCAAAAACATTTTAGTTCTATGCAGGGCTCGAGAAGGATAGTTACTCAAGCGCAAGGATTTGGAGTACCGTGGATTATCCATTATCTGGATTGTGGTTGATTTTCTTTGTCAAATGTAACGGTTATTTTGAAAGATTTGTGAAACTTTTTGGTATGATGTACTTGTGGTTGAAGTGAATGTAAATCTCATGATATTTTTGGGACTATACTTTTGTAAGAATGATTTGAATTGCAAACATAAGGATTGTACTTAAGTTATTAGTATGACATTTAAGATGAAGTATTGGACTTGTACTTTGGTATGTTGGACTGGTGGATATATATTATACTCCATTTGAGCTTTTAAGAACCATCGATTATATTCATGCTTGAGTTTTGTAGTGAGTCCCGGCGAGAGTTGGGCAGGCGGCCGCCGAACCCTTTGGTTCGCCTTAGGGGGAAGTGGGGTCGTCACAGTTTGTCTAGGCACAATGAAGTGCATTATATACATTAATGGAGGTAGTTCAGAATGCAGTGTTTACCTGTCTTTCAGGGCATTTTCTACCGTTGTTAAAAGGAATATTCAAACTCTCAAAAAAGTGTCATGATATGTGGTTTTAGTAGATGCATTAGTTTCAATGTAGACATTGGCAAGTGCCTCAATAGCTGTCTATTTTTTTTGGGGTGCAATTTTCATCCAAATTTTGTACTCTAATCTCCTAATACAATACGCCAAACACATAACATGCAAAAGTAAGATAGCCACTATGCCAAAGAATATAAATCTGCTTGAAAGTTTATATCTCTCATAATAAATTTTGTGACCATTTCATAAAGTACACAAATCTGAAGTTAATTCAAAAACTAGTATTGCTTCTCTAAACAAAAGGCTGCCATCCAACTCTTGCAATAGAATCCAGCAGCATCCTCACAAAAATATTCCACAAATTTGAAGTTAACTCAAAAACTAGCATTGCTTCTCTAAACAAAAGGCTGTTGTCCAACTCTTGCGATAGAATCCAGCATCGTCTTTTCTAAAAGTGCAACTATCAATCCTCATGAATCTTTACCTATACATTAAGTAAGAACACCACTTCATTATCCATCCAACTTACAAATATTTGTAAAGAAAAAAACTTGAACAGTTTTGTGTCAAAGTATACCAATTTTAGTGGCCAAGCAATCGGTGCACCAAGTGCATCTTCAATTGTCTGCAAGAGCCCATAAGGCCTAATCAATTGTTCGCTACTTTCCACCACAATTTGTACTAGTATTTCACACCAACATGGCCCTAATGATTGTCCACCAACAACTTTAGAAGGATCAATTCCTTGGAGGCGACCAATAGCTAGACATTTTGTTGGATCAAACAAACTGAAAATATCCACCCAATCACCTTCCTACAAGATAATTTAAAGTCATAGAATTGAATTAGATAGATTTATTTTAAAAAATTTGATAGAGTTTCCCCTGCATTTTGAACATTTCTCCAATTTTCAGCAATAAAACTTAACAACCACGACCCTACTAAGTTGAAATTGCCATGTTTTACTATTCAACATAACCAAACAAAATAGCAGTTTAATTAATCAACAAGTTTCAAACAATAAAAGCATCCTCACATGATATAATCACAATAAATTCTTGAAAAGAATCATGAACATACCTGAAGAGAACGAGCACCAATAGGTGGTTTTGAAACATGATTAGAGGATGTTGAATTTATCGAGCCACCGGTTTTTGAGCCACTATTTTGCTGCTGACACACCATTGCTTTGAGCTCTGCAAGTTCTTTAGCTTGGTCTTTAAGCTGCTGATCTTGCTCAGCAAATTTTTCTTCCATCTTAGAAATTGCTGCCTTTTGCTCCATAACAATACGCTGACAAGTGCTGCGACTAGGTGCATTACCCCATTTGTCTGATGGTGTCACACCTAGACCATACATGCGCACACGTCCATTCTTATCTTCCTCAAATACTTGGACGAATGCATCATCACAACCAACATCATCATTAGAACCAGAAGGAAGTTGGCAAACTTTTTCTTTCAAAGCTTGCTGTATTCAAAATCCAGAAAAAGTTTAATATTACTAAAATCGATTATCTTACATCAATCAAGATAAAATCAGTCTTAAGTTAGTAGACAATTTCAGTCATTTAGGGTACTAATTTCATCAACCAATTAGTGACTTACCAATGTAGTTGCAACGTCATCATTTCCCGGGTTTCCGTTTGAGTCAGTATAACAGTGTTCGAACATGTCAACTCGTGATGGAAGATGACCTAATTTTCTCGTCTATAGAAAACGAAGTCTCCATAAGACCACTAGGTGATACAAGGAAAAACTAAATTAAACTAATGAAGAATATCAAAGCAATTAAGAATATCAAGAAGCTATTTGGAAGTCAACAAGAAGATCACTGTTTGAGGTAAAAGCACAAGCCACGAGGAAATAGACCGAACCCCAAAGGTATTCCACCACTAGCCATTTATCACGTATCACCAAGTAAACAGTTTTTTTACACTAATGAACTAAGAAAAACTAGTGAAAACTACATTTCTAGTGAGTTTCTCTAGCCTTGCAAAGTTATCTTGAATCTTGCAAGTCCATGGCTATATATAGATGAATGTAGTCAAGAAATGAGACTTGAAACATCCCTTTTACAGTTGCTAATTGGTTGTTACACGTTCATCAATAGCTGTGAATTATTAAAGAAGGAAACAAGTTGCACAAGTGGAGAGCAACCATTTCTGACCAGAATTTGGACAATTCAACTGCAATTTTCTCTATGATTGAGGCAGAACTAGCTCTTGTGTAAAACAAGACAATTGTAGAATTTTGAATTCTCTTTCCAATGCCTCAAGAATCATCCCATTTGGAGCTCTGTGGACCGAGATATGATCAAAATACCACTGACTGGTCAGAGCTCTATTGTCTGCTTTCGATAGTAGACTTTGACTTCTGTATTTCGATATTTCGACTCAGAAAATGACTGAATTGGACTTTGATATCTTCATACCAAATTTAGATACGTCTCTTAGTTTCAAAATGGTTCAAGAATTATCTCAATTCAATGTATGTAGCTCAAGATATAGCCGAAATACCACAGGTTGCCAAAGCTAACTTTTATTGCATTCTTTTGTCCTTAAATTGCATTTTCTCTTTTACACTTCATATTTTATTTTTATCACTTTTAACCATCATCAATCATCCAATTATTTTCTCAATGTACTCTATTTGATGATTGAATCATTAAACCTACAAAATATGAAATTTTTACCATAAAAATCCATAAAATGCAATTTTTACACTTTAACCATAAAATGTATATTTTCACTAGAATCCTAGTTTATTAGCTATAAAACTAAATAAAACACACTATAACTAACCAATAAAACACACTAAAAATACGTAAAATATCTACTTGTCAATTTTATTTTGCATTACCCGAGTTCGAGTGTATGCTTATCAAATCCCATCAAGCCTAATCGAACTTAAAAAATATAAATTTATATTTTATATAATTTTAAACAAGAGACAAAATAGACATTTCATACTAATAAATAAAAAATTAAAAATGACATATATATGTGAAGGTCGATTAAGCTCGAGTTTTGATTGAGCAAATTCGCGAGCTACTCGATTAAGCTCGACTTGTTTGCACCCTTAGTTAGAAAGTACAGCTTAGATTGAAGAATTACAAGAAAGTATGCTGTGCGATGGTTTATTCGGAGGTTATCTTGTTACACTTTCTTTAACAAAGCATGTTGCGTCATGGTTCATAGGAAAAGATTTGCTTTATTTACGCAGAGAGGAAGAAAAGGCTGTGTTGGGGTGAGGGATAGAAAGCAAGAGAGTGAGACAGAGTAGAAAAATCAGAAAGTTGAAGGATCAAGGGATTCTTCCATGAATAATTATTCTCTTGATGTAGTGAATGGTTTTTTGAGGAGAAAAATTTTATATGAGTATTATTTTGGTACTTTTTCTTTTTTGTAGACATGAGATTCTTCAATTTTTGCGCTTTGTTGCTATTAGAGTTGCAAACGAGTCAATTCGAATTGAATTTTGGTTTAATCGATCTGAATCTTGATTTAATTTTATCAAGTTTGAACTCGATCTCGAGTTCGACGAGGTGCTAATTTAAAGTTCGAACTCAAATTTAACTCGAATTCGAGTCGAGCTCGAGCTCAAAAAAAATTATTTTATTTTCTTAAAAAATAATATTTTTTAAAAATAATTATTTTATTTTAAAAATAAATAAAATAATATTTTTTCTTAATAAATAATAAAATATTAGGAATATATATATAAGTTTACTATTAATATATATATTTATATATATGCTTGAACTCGCGAGCCAACTCGTAAATTAACGAGTTTAATATTTTTGAACTAGAATTCAAGCTCGAATTTAATTTGACTAGCTCGAGCTGAACTCGAGTTCGATAACTTTGACTCGAGAGGCTCGCAAGCAGTTCGATTTGTTTGCAACTCTAGTTACTATACTTGTAATGATTAATCCATTTTATGCTTCCAATTTTGACCTAATATCAATTATCCTTGAATTTGTAAATTTAAATGGGCATGTCTATATTTATTGATCCGTGCTTCCAATTTGGTCCGAATTTAGTAGGGTACTATGTTTTGGATTGTTTGAATCATTATTATTTGGTGTAATTTTCTTGTTCTGAAGCATATTAAAATGAAAAAAAAGAAATGAAAAGGAATTGAACCCCATCCATTTGTACACTTGTTAAATGGGGGACAAGTTGATTACCATTTATTCTATAGGAGTTATTATTGGGATCCAGACACAGAACAAATAACTATTAAAAACATCAAGTATATAACAATTTAATGATAAATAAGTCACAAGTATGAAAGATAAGAGACACACAAGATTTAACGCGATTCGCTTCCATCATTGAGTCTATGTTCACGAAAAGAAAACCCATTCTTTATTATAAAAAGAAAAATTTATAAAAAAATACAACTTGAACTTAAATCTAAACCCTTGAATACTATCTCTCAACTTTTGAGAAACCTCTTTCACTTTATGTATAAGGCTACATGTTGCTTCTTGTGTATCACTTTGTAATATGTTAATTCCCACCTATTTATAAATTACCTTACTTGGTTAATACCCAAATAATAATAGAAAATAAATACAAGTAGGAAATAATTTCAAATTTCTAAACTCATAGAAATAGGAAATTTCTTGACTATTACTTTAAGTAGTTAAAATCAATTAAGAAGCTAGTTACTTCCTATTAAACAAGAAATTTGCTTAAAAGAAATTAAATCAATTTCCTAACAAATTTCTATTTTGACACATTTTTTTTAAAAATCATTTGTGCTTAACAATCAAATAATATAATACCGAACTATACATGCGAATCAAATACAGTTCTAACACCTAGTTGATTCAATCGATAAATAAACATGTGTAGTTAGCTCAAGTCTAACCACCAGTTGACTTTCGAGAAGATGTCTCAATTTACTATCTTTTTTATAGGATTTCTTCTCACAACTACTTGCAATTCGAAATCCCTCTCTGCGAGTTCTATTTCGAACCATTGAGGCAATCAAATGGTAAAATCACCAATTTTTTTCATTCTCAGAATTGTTTTATTAGGTGTGATTTTCAAAACTCCACCTGCAATATAAAACTCGTAGCCATCAGTCTTCTAACACTTGAAAATTAGATTTCTTTGTTTCTTAGGATATAAGTTGTACCACCTAAAGCACATAATTAGAATCTAAAAACTATTGGAATAAAGTATCAACCGTTAGAGTTGTGAGAGCATTTTCACTGATTCACGTCTAAAATTTTCCTGTCTGGATTCACCGTCAAGTATTTTCATACTTTTCGACTTTCAATGATTCTTGTTAAGCCCTACCAATTAAATTGTTGAGTTGGTAATACTCGCCAACTTATTACTTAATTTCAATAGTCAATCAGGATCCAACTACAAACCCTGTTCTGATACCAGTTTATTGGGATTTAGACGCAGAATAAACAACTATTAAAATATTAAGTACATAACAATTTAATGACAAACAAGTCACAAGTAAAGATAAACAATATACAAAATTTAATGTGGTTCGACTCCATCATTAAACTTACGTCTATGAAGAAAAAATTCATTTTTTATTATGAGAAGAAAATCTTATACATGAATTTAACTTGAATCCAAATCCAAATTCTTATACCATCTCTCAGCTTTCAAGAACTCTCTCTCATCCAATGTATAAAGTTACATGTTGCCCTTTGTATGCCACTTTATAGTATGTCAATTCTCATCTATTTATAAATTACATTACTTGACCAACACCCAAAAAATAACAGGAAATAACTGCCAATTCCCAATCTTGTACAGAATCAGAAATAACTCCAAATTCCTAAATTCATACAAATAGAAATTCTTTAACTACTATTTCAAGTAATTAAAATCAATTACGAAATTAGTTACTTTCACACAAAATAAGAAACCTGTTTAAAAGAAATTAAACTAATTTCCTAACAGTTATTTAATGCTTGAAGGGTCTAAATAGCTCTGTGGAGTTCTCTATTGTGATTTTCTATTTGCATACTTTGGTTTTGATGTTTGATGATAGATGGCAATAACATAATTCAAAAACATAAATTGAGCCTGTGACCTGCTTATACATGGTATCTTGGTTCATTGTCCGTTATCGAAATAATTAAATAGCCCATAAAATATTAAAGAAAGGGTTTAATGTCGGAAATAACTTGAGTAAATGTTTTGTGGATGCTAGACTTGCAAAAACCATTGTAGTTTACATAGTGTATCATCTGCCATTTATGACTTGTTTTATCTACTTGTGGACCTGTGATTGATGGGAGATGGGTGCTTTTTTTTTTTTTTTTTTTGTAAGCCACAAAGTGGTCGAAGATATATACATTTGGACCACTCTGGGTTTTGTAGTCAAAATACTAGACTACTTGCGGCCGATCTAGTGGTTACTTAATACTTAGGTTGTGTTTGGATTGCATTTTCCATGATTTTTCATGAAAAAATTACTGTAGCGATTTAATGTATGTGAGAAAAAAAGGTAATTGGAAAATGTGATCACGGAAAACGCTGTAATTTTCAGACGGAAAACCGCAATCCAAACAAGGCTTAATAGTTTGATTAATTTTATCGATTTTTAGCCATTTTAATATAAGGTTTATAAATACTTGAGATAATCTCTTTGTCTGATCTGTTTCTAATGTCGAGTCATGGAAATTTGTCAATTAAAAGTTCGAAAAGCTTGAGCAACTATTAAGAGCTCAAGTTTAATCAAATTCAAGTCAATTTTTTGACCAAGCTACTTACTCAGTCCATCGGCCACCGTAGCCTTATTCTTCAAACTATTTTTTTGAACAATCATTGTAGTCTAATGAGGTACTGTGTTGTATGCAGAGAAGAATCTTATTTACCTACTCCAAATTAATGGACAATGAAAAGACACTGGATGAGTTCTAACAATAAGGAGCACAGGCGTCCAAAAGCTTGCGTTATTAGTTGACCACTTTTACATTTTGAGAAATGCTGAGCTTTTCGTCCCAGGTTTTCCTGTTTGAATATGTTGAGTTGGGGGATTCGTGAAAGGCGTAGACTAAAGACGTATCATTGTATTTTAGCACTTGTAGTTGCGAACATAAGTTAATTCAATTGGTAAGGATAAGTTATTTTCTTACAAAAGGTCATGTGTTTGAATTTCGCTCTCGATATGAAAGCCGTGTTAATGGCGATCTATGAAAATCTTTGTAAGTGACCTATAAATGCTTCTGAACATGCCCTTCCCTGTGGGAAAAGAAATAAAAAAAAAAATTACTTGTAGCTGTTCAAATGTAGAAGAACAGTCCTAATTAATTTGGTAAGCGAACACTTTTAATTTAAAAGATTTCATGGATATGGGTTTTTTTTTTTTAACATGGATGAGAAGAGAACAACCACAGCGACTATCATGAAATTGATGCAGTCAAGGTGGTAATCTCTTGTGTAATTTTTTCCAGCTATGACATCTAACACAAATCATCTCACCACCTCCCATCAAACCATCTGCTAATACAGACACAGAGAACAGTCTCTCTATAATTTTTCATCAAAATAGCCCTTTGCTGCTTACTTGTCCCAGAAAATCCACCTAAACAAGCCGTGTCCAAGAACTTGATCATTAGTCATATATATAGCACACTGCAAGATTAAAAATGTAATATGGATACTATTATTATTATCCTATTAAACTATTATATTTGAAATTTCAACCTGATGACCTTGGGTTAGCTGTTGTTAATTTGCCATACAATGCTCAATGTTAAAAAAGGAAAAAACAGCTAAATGATGTAACTAAAAAAAAATGTTAAAACATGATAAGGCAAAAAGGAATGAAGCATGAATGTTTAATTTCAATTCATTAAAGAATTAGGTCAGCAGCAAAAGACCTTTTCTTCCCTTGATTTTAGAAATCTAGAAGAGTTCCCAACTAGCTATTTGACGTGCAACTCGTGGGTTATGCATTTTCAGTCAATGTCAACAATTATGAAATTTTTTTGAATTTTACTAATTAGAATGCTAATTACGTATATATGAAGCATCATGCCAGTTCATCACCTATTAGACACAATTTTATTATTGACATTGAAATACCAACTTCTTTGTTAGTATGACACAATAAATTCCTCTAAAATCTTGATCACTATTGCTTCTCCTATTAAACCATCATAGGTAGCACGAGGTTAGCTTCAAATAACTGTCTTTAAAAAGAAACCTTCTAGATCTAGAGTGTAATGAAAATAAAAATAACACGTCAAATTTAGAAGTATAAGAGTAGAGATATTGTATAGAAAAAAGCATATTAAACTCTTAGGACACTACATGATGAAAGAGAGGATTTTTCTAAAATGGGAGAAATGAAACATAATTGCACACACACACACACACACACACACACACACATATATATATATATATATATATATGACAATAAAACACAATTTTTTTGGGCAATTTCATAGAGTTCTAAGTTGATGAACGTGGCCACTACTGCCTACCTTTCACGAGTGGGGATTTTTTTTTCCTTTCGATTTATTTGAAATAACAAGTTTTGATTGAAATTGGTACTAAAATTGAGATCATTCTAAACTTTTAGCTTTTTTTAAAATTTTTTTTTACAAAATAAACTGACAACTTTCATTTAAATGCACAAGTCAAAAAGCAAGTATACCAAATATTTATAAATATAAGCACATTGTTATCCAGTGCACCTAATTACTTCATCACTATAATTAGTTCTAATTATTTACCAGTCAAAATGCTAGCATACCAAATATTTGTAAATACATATACATTGTTAACCAATGCAGTTAATCAAATCATCTCTATGAATTCAAAAAACTAATAGAAGATAGAGATGAGTTCTCTGCATCTTGAGTGGTGTCAAAGTGGTGGGTAGGAAGTTAAAAGAAGAGTCTTTCAAATCCCTACCTTTTTTTTTTTTGGATACATTAAGAAGTCCATATAAGTATGTAGGACAAATTTGTCTTTCAAGTTTAAATTCGCATAACAGCATGTTAATTAGAGCATGTTACCAAATATAGTATACTGAGGATGTATAGTACTGAAATTGATAGTTTGGGGATACTTTACAACTTGAAGAAAGTTCAGAAGTGTATTTTGCAACTAACCCTTTTACTTTTCTTCTGCAATTAACACTTTCATAAATCACCTTTGCTTTTATAAAATACAAGCAGTAGGCCTCCACCTTATTTTTTTTTTCTTCAAAAAGAGATTGCAAACCTTACAAGCTGGGAAGGCGAGAAAAGGCAAGGTATGAGAATTGAACTTGACTAATGCTTCTATCAAGTAAACTGAGTTTTGGAGACCTAGGAATCCCCTTTTCTTTTCTTTTCTTTTTCTTTCCTAATCGGAGAGGAGAGAGATTTAAAAAATAGGGATGGGACAAGGGGAACTAAAATTTAGGACCTTAAATTCCTGGAGTCTCAACACCCAGGAATCCACATAACCTTGCAAGCCTTACAAGCTGGGAAGGTGAGAAAAGGCAGGGTATGAGAATTGAACTTGACTAATGTTTCTATCAAGTAAACTGAGTTTTGGAGACCTAGGAATCCCCATTTTCAAAAATTTTTTTTTTCTAACCAGAGAGAAGAGAGATTTATGAACAGGGATTGGACAAGGAGGACTAAAATCTAGAACTTTTAATTCCTGGAGCCTCAACACCCAGGAATCCACTTAACCTTGTTATACAATTAATCATAAATTACTGTTGTTGGTAACCGATAGGCTCCACATGACCTTGTTAAACAAACTAGTTTTAGTCTTCAATTATTGATGTTGGTAGCCGATCCCCATCTTCAAGGAGCACCAAATCTCACTGTATCCATGTTAAATACATTAATTCTTGTTTTGAGCTAAAGTGACAAAGCAACCGAATGAATTTTGCATTCCATTTTTAATCATCTTATCCATCTTATATGCTTCTTTTAGTTATTTATTTTTGTTGATTGATTGCATTTAATCAATATGTACGTCTTAAAAGAAAAGGCTGGTACTCATGTATGAACAAAATTTGGAAAACCGGCTAATGCTAAACAGTGCAACTAAAAATTCATGGAGGTTGTTAAGCGTTGGTTGCAGGCTCCAATAATTTTAATACGATATTTGGCATCGGAGAAAAATAATTGGTTTGGTATAAAAAAATAATGGATGGGCCTATAATTCTACAATATTTGGCATCGGATTAAAAATAATTGGTTTAGTATCAAAAACTAATGCCATAGTTAGGGAGGCAATCAAGTCATCTGATACGGTAGGTGGAAATTGGAATTCCTTCTCCAGCTGTTTATTTTAAGGGGCTTGCAAGGTTAGGCTCGTGAAGGCAAAAATTTTGATTCTCTAGGTAGAGATTTTGTTCAAGGGACGACTTGATCATCCTAGCATTATCTTCGAGCACTTCAGCAAGGATCAAATCCATTCCCTCAAGGAGAGGAGACAAGAAACTTGGACAGAATACGGGGAACAGACCATATCACTTGTGGGAAAAAAGTAGCTAGGGGACTAGTATCTCTTGCTCCATCCATTCCTGTCAACAGAATCACTAGTCACGGGTAAGAGAATCTCTCTTAGTGCTGCTTTTTAATGCCCTCAACATAATGGAGAAGTACAAGTAACTAAAGCTCGACCAAAGGTGTTGGTTCAGTCCTTTCTCTTAGGGAGCTAGTATCTCTTACTTCATCCTTCTTTTTTTTTTTTTTTTTTTCAACACGGGGAGTACTTCAACTTTTTGCTGGACTAATCTCCTTGGACTTGTGCAGCCAACCCCCCAAGAATACATAAGCGATAGAAAGGTAACTTGAACACGCGACCTCGAAAACTAACTAGCCTATCCTGATACCATCCGAACCAATCCAAGTGGCTCTTGCTTCATCCATTCCTGTCAACAAAATCACTAGTCACGGGTAAGAGAATCTCTCTTAGTGCTGCTTTTTAATGCCCTCAACTAAAGCACACTCCTTATGTTACGTATATATTATATGATTATATTCTTGTTCTCATAAAGAGGAGCAGCTGATCAAGAATACAAGACAAATTTATTTGGTCATATTATTACACACACATGGCTGCTGCTTGTAGTGGCGGAGACAAGATCCAAACAGCTACCGTGACAACTTATTTGGTAAGTGCACGTCTATGACAAAAGAAACGATACAACTTTTAATTGTCAGTCAATTATATATGTACGAATGAAACGTAGCAATGTTTCATTTCATGAAAAGTATATTGAGCAATTATAAGGGGGCAATCTAGAAAGGAAAAGGAGTTTCATAAAGCTCAGCGGGTGCAAATGTTGAAAAATTATTGTTGTTAAAGACTTTTACAAGCCAACTTTGTGCCTTTTTTAGAAGATTGGGGGTGGAGGTTCTGCAATTGCCCACCCTCCCTATGGCCTGGCTCCGTTCCTAGCTGCTCAAACCTTGGTATAGTAATCCATGTAACTATTAATGCAACAGGATAAGCTACAGGATTGTACCATACATATGGCACCCCAACTTCATAAGGTGGCAGTGATCGGAGCTGGTGTTTCGGGCCTTTTGACGGCCCGGGAGCTTCAAAGAGAAGGCCAGCAGACTGTGGTGTATGAGAAATCAAACCAAATTGGTGGAGTCTGGGTGTACGATCCTGAAGTCGAGACTGATCCGCTTGGCCTCGACCCTAATAGGAGAATCATTCATAGCAGCATGTACGATTCACTTCGGACAAATTTACCTAAGCAACTTATGGAATTTACAGATTATTCCTTCACAATCGAGAAAAATGGTAAATATTTGTACTTTCCTGATCGCAAGGAGGTGCTCAAATTCTTGAATGATTTTGCAAGAGATTTTGGACTGGATCACTGGATTCGGTTTAACACTGAAGTAGTTTCTGTTGAGCAAAAGAATGGTAAGTGGGTTCTTGAGTCTAAAACAAGTGATGTTGATCAAACCAATCAAAAAGAGCTTTTCGATGCGGTCGTGATTTGTAATGGTCATCATACTCAACCAAAATTGGCAGACACTCCAGGTATCCATCCTCCACACTCAAGCTAAAACGAGGGGAAGAAAAAAAAAAAAACAAAGACATATACATCAAGACAATTTATTTGATGCCTATAATTGTACAAAATTTTCAACCTCATTATCTGTAGCATGTAGTGTAGCATATTTCTATATGATTCTAAGAGTCATTTCTCTGCCTTGCCTTGCTTGTGGGTGATATTAATGCCACAGTCCATTTTTTACTGCCAAAGTCATTTTCGCACAAAATGCCAAAATTATCCTTTTCAAGTCCAAAATGTTTGGACTTAGGTGGGATAGTTCTGTCATTTCAACATAAAATTATGATTTGCTCTGAGGTGTTTATAATGATTGACTGGACTAGTTTATATGGAAACATTAATTCATGCACTTTTGGAAGGGAAAAAAAAAAAAGAAAATGAAACCGCACATAACTAGTGGAAGAAGAACTACCTCCTTAAGCACAAGTGCACTAGAGTTGACTTTGATGCTTTTATTCGTATTCTTTTTTGGTGACATTTTCACTTTTTTAATCCTTGCTAGGAATTAAAAAGTGGCCCGGAAAACAAATTCACAGCCATAATTATCGCGTTTCTGATCCTTACAAGGACCAGGTATTAATGAAAAAAAAATTGGTTAGTCATTATATTTCAATTTTGGTAATCTTACAATTGGGAAACAACTTTTCCCAATAGAGAAATTATTTTGCCTTTGAAAATATTACAGGTTGTGGTTGTGATTGGTAACGGGCCAAGTGGCTACGGCATAGCCTTTGACATTGCCAAGGTAGCCAAAGAAGTTCATGTTTCATCAAGATTCCCGCAAGTTGAAGTCAGAAAACTCGAGACCTACGAAAATATATGGCAGCATTCAAAGGTGTTGTACCCGAGCCATTAAAAAGAGATTTAATCTCTCTTTTGGTCATAAATCGGGAGATCGAATCCCATCTATAGTAAAAAAAAAATTCAAAAAAAGTGTTAGATCATTTTTTTGATCTAGTCGAATCCATAAATTTGGTGACCCCTTATACAGCCTCTTTAGGCAGCTCCTCTCTGTAGAATAGCATAAATTAGGTTATAAAAATATTATCGTTAAAAAAAAAAGAATTTAAAGGTATAATTCCCATAATTTGATTTAGAATCGAAAGATGTTTGATTAACGTGCTACCTGACTAATTAAGGTGGTTGCTTATTCGGTTGCTTTGATTTATTTGGTTCCAAAATACGTACACCTTTCTTAGTACGCAAATTCTAATTTTGCAAGTATCCACTAGATCGAATATTGTCATGAAAATGGTGCGGTAGCTTTCGAGGATGGAGCTTTGGCTGCTGCAGATATCATAATTCACTGTACCGGGTAGAAATCAACCAGTGGTTTTAGATTTTCCTCTTAATTTGATAAGAAAATGCATTAGTTATATACATCTGGGATGGATTTCCATTAAATCTATCTGAATTTGTTGACAGGTATAAATATGATTTCCCATTCTTGAAAACAAATGGGATAGTTACTGTGGATGATAATCGCGTTGGACCATTGTACAAGCACGTTTTCCCTCCAGGACTTGCTCCTACACTTTCTTTCGTTGGAATCCCAAAAAAGGTATATATGCTTTTGGCATTATTTCTTGGGGAAATGGAGCCTCTCCAGTTTCTTTTCCATGAAGTTGTGTAAATTGATAGAATTTTGGTATAAACGCGTCCAATTTTTGTATAAATGTGAATTATAATTCAAGATTATACTTAAAATGTATTAATTTACACCGAAATTATAATAGTTTACACAACTGAATGGAAACGAACAGAACCTTACCTCTAATTTGTTAATCATGCCTCACGAGCTAAAGACTTTGAAAATGCAAAATATTACCGTGGATTGTTTACCAAATATTTTATCATTAGAAAGAAAATAACATTTATAAAGCAGGTTTGCATTATGTATGACAGCACTAGCATAATTCCAAAGGTAGCGAAGGGGGAGATCCGTTTAGATAAGCTAGGCATGTCATCTGTTAGAAGGATAGTAAGGGAGGCGGAGCAGCCAGACCGGGTGGGGGACATTCTGTAACTTTGCTATGGTTGTGCTTTATAAGTAATAAAGTATCTTTTTTTAAAAAAAAGTATTTCCTTAAAAAAAAACATTTATAAAGTAGGCTATGCACAATTTCTCTAGATATTCTTTGATGTAATAATATGTATGTAACTGTTCTATTCACATGATGAAATTTCCATCTGTCTTGTCCTCTTAGACATGCAGTCTCAATAGAATTAAAGAGTTAGATTTAAAACGGAAAAGGTTTGGGATTAAAAACATACGTTAATTTTGGCTCTTTCTTTTTTCACAAGTAGACTGCCAATTTTCGTGTGGCGGAATTACAAGCCAAGTGGGTGGCGCGAGTGTTGTCGGGAAAGGTCACTTTGCCGTCCAGAGAAAAGATGGTGGCGGATGTGGAAGAACACTACCGACTTATGGAGGAAACCGGCGTTCCTAAGCACCATACTCACACGTTTCTCAGCTGCAATGATACGGTAATATTCAGTAGTCATCCAACTTTTGAGTAAATTTTAGATGGTTTCATTCGATTGGATTTCGACACCGTTCATAAAACCAACAAATGTGGGTAAATATTTTTTTGCAACATTTAAACCAGCCATAGAAAATGAAAATATTTAGGTAGACACATTAATTACCCATCTATTTTGGATTATTAAGAAAACTTTTGAAGGAATGCTTTACCTGAAAGTTATAATGCTATTCCCATTAACAACTCAAGAATACATATACATATACATATATGCATATGTAATAGGTCAATATGTAAACATATAAAATGCCGGACAGTGCACAGGTTTGCAACTAGAATAAAACCTCTATAAATTAATAATTTTGGGACCATACAAATTCCATTAATTTAAAGAGATATTAATTAATCAATTAATTAATAATTTATTAATTTATTTGGTGTACTTATAATTCAAAGAAACACTCATTTAATCAACTAAATTTTTATTTTATTTTATAAAAATATGAATTATTCTATTAATCAAAGGATGCTAAAAGTCTGACGAATAAAATCTAATTCATATCTACTTGAACCAATTCATATAAACCAGTGCACGTATATAATTGATATAATTTTTCTATTATGAAGAGGTCAAACAAACAACAACAATAGACCCATAGTTTAAAAACGCCCCTTACGTTTTGTCAAATAGATTTTTTCATCTTTCACTCTTGAAATGTTAATTTTACATTCCTTACAAATTCAAGTCAGTAAACTTTTGTCCCAATGCAGATTTTCAACTACTTTTTAGTTTGGATATCACCACATGACTCACATGTGATTATTCATTAGATATAAAAAAGTCAAATCCCACTTATTTAGGGGCAAAATGAATATAGATCGTGTCATATCTTACATTTTTTAAGGAAATATATATATATATATATAGTTTGGATCAGATTTCACCCTTTTAGAGTAAAAATTGAATATGGATTGGATCATTTATTTAATTACAAATGGTATTTAATCTTTTTGCTCCAAAAAAATAAACACGTGTGAGTCACATGATAGATTCTGGGTAAAAAGTGGTCAAAATCCTAGATTGAGACCAAATTTTGCTAACTTAAATTTTTAAGGAATGTAAAATTAATATTTTAAAAATGAAGGACTAAAAATTCATTTGACGAAATGTGAAGCATATTTTGAACAATGTTTATGTGTAATTTTAGTGAATATTAATTCATGATATGAGTAGGACCAAAGGGTCATGTAAGGTTCCAAAAAATTTTATTATAATATTATTTTATCAAATTATTAATTTAACTCATTAGCCTAAATTGGGATTTGGAAAATTATTATTTAATAGAGGTTTTACTATAACTATAGTTATAATTTGTATAAGCTGTGTCAAGTTAATACTAAAGCAAATATAACCCATTCATATAACTAAGTATGTGCATGTTTGTATTTGCATATTTTTCCTAATAAACAAAAGAGTTTCAATCATTTAGATAAAATTGCTCTAATGGCAGTAAATACATAAAAAAATGCAACATACAGAAGGGAGAGAAAATCAATGAAAGGGTAATATTGGTAATTGTGAAATTTCTTTAAAATACAGATAATTTTTTACATCTCCATTAGATAATGTGTGCATGTTCTCTACAAACAGATCTAATAGGTACCACTTTCAAGCTCCCCGAGGAAGTTTAAATTTAACCAAATTGATTTGAGACTGAAGCTGGATCTAACAAGAGCAAAGCAAAAAAAAAGAGGAATAAAAATAAAAACTCTCACAAAATTAAAAAAAATTAAATATGAGAACTCTCACTAGGAAAATTCTAATAGAGGATAAACTCTCGCAAGAAACATTGTTATGAATACAAAGATAAAACGAAAAAAAAAAAAAAGGGTGAGACACCATTTGGCCTCTCCCATGAGAGAAGCTAAAGAATGAGCGGGGAAGGAGTTCGCTGACTCAAGAAATTTTTTTGAGAGGTTGAGGAAAGAATACGTGCATATGCAAAAGTAATGTTAATTTTGCGGATGTTGTTGCAGTTTATATACTTGGACTGGCTAGCTGCTCAAGTAGGGTTACCACCGACTGACGAGCAACTGAAAAGGATTCTTGATAAACTGGTGGAACTCGCTACGATTTCACGGGTTGGATTTAGAGAGCGGCTGGTAGAGAGTTGGCCTTTTTAAAGACAAAGATTGCGGCAAGTTTATCTCCTCCATGTTTCTTGGCTTCCAAATTTGCAATAATTCCGGACCACACGAATACTGTTCTTGTGAAATCTTTAGCACTCTTTCCTTCAATACCTTTTAATTTTTTTTTTTTTCAGAAACGATAGAAATTTTATTTCTTATAATAAGGAAGTAACACTACATTGTTTGAGCAAGGCTTAAGATTTGACTTTACAAAAGTGGACTAGGCCACTGAGGAGCTTTGAGTTCCTTATCAAAGTATATGCATAGCTAATCTACTCAGTTTTGCACTGAGTCTGTTCATTTCAACAGGCATTCTATCAAATGAGCATTTCCTAAACATTAAGCAAAGATCTTTTATATCCTCTAGATGAATTGCTAGTCGCTGGTTGGTAGAAGCTTGATACCTTATCATATTTAGGACCTGAGTGCATGGCGTTTGGATCTTGATATACTGCCACCCTTTCTCCTTTAGCTTGTACAGCGCCAGTTTAATGGCCAAAAGATTGTCCAGAACTACTGATCCTGTCAGTTTAATGG
This sequence comes from Coffea eugenioides, assembly GCF_003713205.1. Lineage (NCBI taxonomy): Eukaryota > Viridiplantae > Streptophyta > Magnoliopsida > Gentianales > Rubiaceae > Coffea > Coffea eugenioides. Next base: position 54,522,190 of record NC_040040.1, read on the forward strand.
CCAAAAGATTGCACAGCGCCAGTTCAAGACCTTTTTACTGCTCTTCCATCTTTTACTGAGGTGCCCTTATTCACAACTCAACGAAGAGCACGAATTTTACTGTCCAAGTGAAGAGGGAGATGATGTGATTGCATTGGTACGAATGGAGCTGCTTGCTTCAGCAGTCCAACCTAACTTTTCTATCCTCCTGTTCATTCCTTGTGAGTTTTTCAGGATAAGTGATATTCGTATTTTCAAAAGAGCTCTTTCTTTACTTCTTTTTTTTTCTTTTTTAAATACTAGGGGATTGAATTTGCTCTAATTTTCTTCATTACATTTTTGGGAAAATTAATTGGAAAATATTCCCAAAACTCAAGGAATTTCGTGTACAATGTTTAACTAAAAGTAGTGTGAGATTCCCAACTAATCACTGAGGTCGGCTCCAATGGTTAGAGGAGACCTCTTAGAGTCCTCTTGGCTGTTAAATTCAGGATTCAAATTCTTTACTTGACAATTGGATGTGGGAGGGGTAGAAGGATAAAAATTAAAATAAAACAAGTAAATAATATTCCCAATCACCTGATTCCTTAAGAGTTGATAAAACAGTGGAGTGGATGATGATATTCGATAAGAAACTACCAACCTAAATTAAGATTTCTTTTTTTTTTTTGTATTTTTGACTAGTTCGAAGCAATTCATATTTAAAATATTGAGCAGCTACAGAAAATAGAAATACGTAATCTTATATGTGCTTGGATTGAAAATTAAAACAAGTAAAGGATAAATTATGGTAGGTGAGATCAAATTGTAGGGCATAATTTTCAACTGACGTTAGAATGTAACTACTTTTAAAAGTTGTTGTTTTACTTTCTATATCTGTTGTTCTAACTCACATTATACCGTGAAATTGCGACAATTACAAAATCCCTGATGCAGTTCAAAGGCCCTCCTTCCATTGAAGCTCTGTGTCTGGAAAAGCTAAATAGCATGAAAAGAATTAGTTATTCTTCTCCAAAATAAGTTAATTATTTTGCACACTGCCATTTTTACTACTTGGGTTCATGAAAAAGAAGAACTCAGGTACCAAGCAGGATTTAAAGGAGCACCTTAAGGGTGGCTCCTTGGGCCGGGGTTCAAAGGAGAATATTAAGGGTGCCTTCGTGGTTGGACTTCAAATTACAAGAGGAACTGACGGTACACATCTTTTGGCAACATATTATCATCCTAAACAAAACATGACATACAAAGTGTGGAAAAAAAAAACACATATTATGATTTTTCAATTCCATTGATGCACATGTAATAGTCAACAAATTGTACAAGCGGAGCTACATTGCTTCAAGTGGGATCAATTAGGGATGTAAATGAATATAATCAAGTCGAACACTTTAGTATTCAAACGAGTCTAATTTTTCTTAAGGGTCATTGCATAGAAAGTAACTTCTACGGGGAAAAATGAAATAAAGAAAAATTAAATGTCAAGAAAGGTTAAAAGAGAAATATGTTAAAAGCAAACAAAAGGTCAGAAAATTGAGGAGAAAAAATATATATGTCAGACGAGATTACTAGAAACTAAAAGCAAAACTGGAAGAAGGCAATAAGTTAGAAAATTAACAAGATTCAACCAAGCCATGACGAAGCCAGATGTAGTTTAGCGGCTAATTGCCCCCAAGCCCCTTCAATTTTTAAAAAATTACTTTTAAACTTGGAAAGTGTAGAAATTTTTAATGTTGCTTTTTATTTGCACCCCTTATATTTTCTTAAGTTCTCTTTCCTATAAATTGATTAATTTATTTATTTATGTCACTCGCTTATTGCTAAACCTCTCGTAAAATCCCTAGAATTCCAACAAATACTTGGTAGAAAATGACCTATTTGGAAGAAGGCGAAAGCAACCTAAATTGCATGATTCGTATCAAATATTTGAAAATTGGGCGCATTCTTTGTGCCATCATATTTGACATGTTCTCGATATAAATGCAAGTTTTAAATCCAAAATACATCCGTTTGACTGCCACTATACAAATCAAATAGTAGTTTAGGGCATATATCGGGTCGATCTCATGAGGAACAACTAACGCAAGTACTAGGTGCTTGCTTATTCTATTATTTAGACTAACTACTAAATAAAGCAATAGAAATCACAATACTTATTAATAACCTAACTTAACTCTAACACTTGCAAGATAACAATGGAGAAATGTTACTAAATACTTGAGTCTAGAGAAATAGAGTCCAATTATGACACAAAAGATGCAAGAGAATAGATTTATCTCTTGCTACTACTGTTGTTTATCTAGGTATTCATTTTTATATTTACCAAAACTCACTTTCATGATATAATGGCCTAGATTAGTCTAGTTTTCCCTATTCTCATGGTAAATAACTAGATCTACTCTTCATCAAATGCAAAAACAATCCACTTAAGGGCATCTCTATTCTCATGAGTCTACTCCTTAAGCTTCATTCATATTGTTTCATCATTATTATCAATTTTCATTGAATAGTAACAACTAAAACTTGCTATTGATGATCAAGCAATAACAAGTAATAAGTATGCATAAATGAACAAGTCAAAACAAGAGGTAGCAAGCATAAATCATATTCAACTCATATCAAATAGCCATAAATTTCATCTACTCCCTAAATCTAGAAATTTAGCTACTCGCATGATATAAAACAAGAAAAAACATAAGTTCATTGCATGCACACATAATGAATCACAAGTAAAGAGAAAGACAGAAAGTTTAGCCAAGATGATGAACAAGCTCCCAAATCTTCCATTTCTTCAACAAAAATGAGTGGTACAATAAATTCTCCAAGTTTTTCTTACAAGTTCCTAACTAGAGAGAGTAATAACAGACTAAAACTTAACTCTTCAACTAAAATCTGATAACAACTCTCTCCAAGATACTAACTCCCTCTTCCTTCAATGATTTTCACATATATCATGTTAGGAGAGTCAAAAAGTGGTTCATGATATGACATAAAGCTCTTTTTCTCTTTCTTAAGGAATCTTGAGCATATGCAATCGAAATTCTGAGCTAGAATTGAGTTGGAAAGTAATGTAAAAATAGCGCAAGTTGCAAAAATAGTTGTAGAGAGACAGAGTACAATACATGACCTCAGAATACACGACCTGAGCCCGCATATTTGAGGTTGTGTTTTCTCGTTTGGTTTATTTTCTTGCTTCTTTTCTGCTTCAATTGATCACTATTATCATAGGCAAGATGTCCAAGTGTTTGCTCATGTATTTCACCAATAATACTTGCATTTGATGCCCTTCTACTTTCCAAATTGCCGTTGAATTAAGCACTGATGAGTTCAAATTGAATCCATCTCGATCCATCATTGATAACTCTCCTCAAAACCTACAAATATAACCAAGTTTGCACATTAAATTACTTAAACGAAACTTACAAAATTTAGAAACTTAGAAAGGAAGTTATATCTTAAAAACTCCTAACTTGTACAAAAAAAAAGTACAAAATACTGCTAATAACCATATATAATAAACACTTATCAATATTGATTATAGTAAATTTACCAAAATTATACAAAACGTTGCCTCGCTTTTTTTTGGGTATATCTAGAAAGCTACCAAATATTTGTCAATAACAAGAAATGTAATTTTGGTCCTTAATGTTTGGTACCTATATAATTTAAGTCCCTAAATTTTTGGCAAAAATAAATTTGATACCTGGTGTAATTTTAGTCCCTAAAATTTTGACAAAAGCAAATTTGATCCCTAATGTTACTATTTTGAAGCATATTTAGTACATTTCCAAATAATAATAGATTCTGTACGTGCATAATATGTTTGTTAAAACATTTAAAAAATGAAGCAAAATAGCAATATACCTTGAACAATAAGAATATTTCACATGATGACATGCTAGTAATTAATTAATCAAGAAACAAAAAAAAAAAGAAAGAGAGAAAATTTGTTAAACTATGTGCAAGAAATACTATTTTATATTTATAAACATTATTTTAATAATCCACCGATTCAACTTGGGAACCAGTAACCATTGATCCGGTTTCTTTACCCAGTGCCCGACTGGACCGGATTTAATAAGTATATTGTAACATATTTTTAATCATCAATCACATGGTAACTAACTCAACGTAATTTGGTACCCCGCCTCTTCAGAGAGAATCAATCCCGTTTGCGTGCATTTTAAACACATTAATCTTGTTTTTGGCCGAAAGGACAAAGCTACCGAATGGCTTTTTCGTTCCCTTTTCAGTAATTATCTTCTCTAACTTCCATGATTCTTTTCTTTTTTGTTGTTTACATTTTGTTAATACGCAAGTCTTCAAGAACAGGCTGGTACTCATGTGTGGACAAAATTTGACAAACTGGATAATAATAAAGAATGCAATAAAAAATTCATGAGTGTTTTGCAAGATTATTTCTAGCAGCCATGGATTAGCTCATCAAGGCAAAGATTTGGCTTCTCGAGGTAGAGAGTTTGCTCAAGGGACTACTATATCATACTATCACTGTCATCAAGGTCTCCAGCAAGGATCAGATCCATGCCCTCAACGAGGAGCTAAATAACTTCGAAAAAATTTTCAGAAGGTCTACCGAGTACTAGAAGCAGATCATAGCAATTTGGCAAAGAAGTGGTCAGGGAGTTAGCATCGCTCGCGTCATCCTTTGGTGTCAAAGAAATCACAAGTTACGGGGTAAGAAAATTACTCTGTGTGTTGCTTTAGATGTCCTCCCTTTTCAAAGAAAACCACTCCTTTCATGCATCACACGAACACCCATATCTTCAAGTGTTTATTACTTGAAAGCCAAGGATACATTTGTCATAAATGAAGAGAAAAAAAATATCTTGCAGATTTGGCAATAGAAATGTCAATTTTCAAAGAGAAAACTTGTATATTGCTTTATCTACAACATAAAAATGATTTGCCTTTTCGTACTTATCTTTGTGACAATTTTAACTGCAAAGTCAATTGTAATTTGATGTGAATTTAGCACAAGAAACAAAAAGCTGTTTTGCTGTTAGTGTTTGAATTCCATCATAATATGCGCCAAGAAAACTAAACTGCTCTTCAGATGTTATAAATTGTATAATGGTAGTGAATAAATTTGCCTGAAAACTATGTCTATTCTCTCATTTTCTTTCTTGTTCTTGTAACGATGGAGCGAATGGATACCACAATTTGGTCATACTTTTCCGACTTAAATTTACCAAGTATGTTTAAAAAGTTGTAGTTTCAATTTTGATCTTAAAGAATGTTAATAATGAAGAACTTAAAGCTCATGTACGTACGCCACTAATTTTTGTTTTTTTTGTTTTAAATTCCGATTGCAAATGGCAACTAATTGTATCAAGGACTTAATGTAAAATTCTATAAAATTGTAAGAACTAAAATTTATATTCCTTTAAAGATAGAGGAGAAACAACCTCAGCCTCCTTCACTGGTAACTTGCATTTATAAAACTTTCTAAGTTTGTTGTTGATTTCATTTCACACCTAAAATAAACCCTTTTTTTTTTTTACTTTTTTTGAACAAAAGTAGCTGTTAAAAATTCAAAACTCACAAATATGTTTTATATACTACACAATAGCAGTTATATAATACTATATATGTGTGTGTATGGATGTGTGTGTTTATATATATAAACACACACCTTGGCACTATAGTATTAGTAATTAATAGGATAAGCTGCAGGGTTGTACCATTATATATGGGACGCCAACTTCTGAAGGTGGCAGTGATTGGAGCTGGTGTTTCGGGCCTTTTGACAGCCCGAGAGCTTCAAAAAGAAGGCCAGCAGATTGTGGTCTATGAGAAATCAAACCAAATTGGTGGTTTGTGGGTGTACGATCCTGAAGTCGAGACTGATCCACTTGGCCTCGACCCTAATAGAAGAATCGTTCATAGCAGCATTTACGATTCACTTCGGACAAATCTTCCTACGCAACTTATGGAATTTACAGATTACTCCTTCACAATCGAGAAAAATGGTAAATATTTATATGTTTTCCTGATTACAAGGAGGTCCTCAAATTCTTGAATGATTTTGCTAGAGATTTTGGACTCGATGACTTGATTCAGTTTAATACTGAAGTCGTTTCCGTTAAGCAAAAGAATGGTAAGTGGGTTGTTGAGTCGAAAACAAATGGCGATGATCAATTCAAGAAAGAAGAACATTTCGACATGGTCGTGGTTTGAAATGGTCATAACACTCAGCCAAAATTAGCAAATGCTCCAGGTATTCATTCTTCCCACTGGGAAAGGGGGAGGAGGGAGGGTTTTTTTTGGGTCAACGTCAACAAACTATAACTATTCTTATATTATGGAGGAAGGGAACAAATGTAACGGCGTCATTAGTAGGGGTACAAACGAGCCAAATCGAATCGACTTTTGACCTAATCAAGGTGAGCTTCCAGTTAATTTTATGAAACTCGAATTCGAGCTCGACGAACTCAAAATGTCAAGCTCGAGCTCGAGTTCGACTTAAATTCGAGTTGAGCTCGAGCTTAAAAAATAAAAAATTATTATTATTATTTTATTTTTAAAAAATAAAAAATAATTATTTTATTTTTAAAAATGAGTAAAATAATAATTTTTTAACAAATAATAAAATATTAGAAATATATATGTAATTTTACTATTAAAATAAAAAATAAAATAAAAAAAAAATATATATATATATATATATAATCGAACTCGCGAGCCAACGAGTTTAATGTTTTTGAGCTCGAATTCGATTTGATTAGCTCGAGTTCGAGCTCGAGTCGAACTCGTATTCGAGCCGCTCGCGAGCGGGCCGATTCGTAAAGAACCCTAGTCATTAGGAAGTGAAGGGAGCTAAACCACCTTCGAAACCGAAGAGGGGAGGGACTGGGGAAGCATACATATAGAGTCTTTAATGCATAGCCATATGAATTATGGCACGTAATGTAGTTTAGTAACCATTTAATTTGAGGAGAGAGGGGACCATACATGCAAATACAGACAATCTTTATTTGATGCATAAGGCTGTACAACCACATGAACTATGGCATATAATGTAGCTTAGTACTATATGATTCCCGGAGTGGGGTTGGGGGATGGGTGATGGACCATACATATGAGAACAATATTTGTTTGATGCATGTAACTGTACAACCAGATGAACGATGGCATATAGTCTAGTTTAGTACTATATGATTAAAATTTGTAAGAGTACTTTGTGAGCCTAATGTGTTTGACTAGGCCATTTTAAATGAAATCTTTATGTACTTTTGGAAGGGAAAAAAACTAAAAATTAGGGTTAACATTACTAGTGGAATAACTACCTTAAGCACAACTGCACCTGCAGAGTTGACTTGGTGCTTCTATTCGTACTCCCATTTGGCAACTTTTCTTCACTTCTTTAATATTGCCAGGAATTAAAAAGTGGCCCGGAAAACAAATTCATAGCCACAACTATCGTGTTCCTGAGCCTTACAAGGATCAGGTATCAATGAACAATTTGCTTAGTCATTGTTACTATTTTCTATTTTCTACAATGACTTCCTACAAGTGCTTACAAAAGATATATGTAAGGCTCAGGTATCAATGAACAATTTGTTTAGTCATTATTACTATTTTCTATTTTCTACAATGACTTCCTACAAGTGCTTACAAAAGATATATATATATATATATATATTTGTTTCCCCTGGAAAATGTTGCAGGTTGTAGTTGTGATTGGTCACGGGCCAAGTGGCTTCGATATAGCCTTCGACATTGCCAAGGTAGCCAAAGAAGTTCATGTTTCATCAAGATTCCCACAAGTTGAAGTCAGAAAACTCGAGACCTACAAAAATGTATGGCAGCATCCAAAGGTACAATAACTAAATTTTGATTTAGGAACTAATTGCATATAAATCACAAGGTGCTTACAAAAATATTTGATTAATGTTACCTGATTAAGTTGGTTGATTATTCGTTTTTTTTCTGATGTGGTTCCAATATACGGAAGCAATACAATTAGGTGTTTCGAAAATTCATTTGATCGTACGCCTTCCTTACTGTACAAACCCTAATTTTGCAAGTGCCCACCAGATAGAATATTGCCATGAAAATGGTGAGGTAGCTTTCCAAGATGGAGCTTTGATTGCTGCAGATGTCATAATTCACTGTACCGGGTAGAAATCAATCAGTGTATTTAGTTTTTCCTCTTAATTTGATAAGAAAATGCAATACTTATACATATCCAGTATTTTGCTTAAATCTTGCTGAATCTGTTGACAGGTATAAATATGATTTTCCATTCTTGGAAACAAATGGAATAGTTATGGTGGATGAAAATCGTGTTGGACCATTGTACAAGCACGTCTTTCCTCCACAACTTGCTCCTACACTTTCTTTTGTCGGAATCCCAAGCCAGGTGCTCTGTTTTTAATGCTAACATTGCTTTTGGCCTTTCCTCGGTTAACTGCAGTAAATCTGCTAAATGTTTGGAGAAATTTGCATTTCACCACCTAACGTTATTTTCTAAGCACTTTGTCACCCGAATTAATAGTTGAAGATAATGATTGGATGAAGCAATGGTGGAACTAGAAAATTTAGTATGAAGGGGAAAAATGAATGCATATGTAAATTTTGGAGTCAAAATTAAATTTTTTGAAAAGTTTTGGGAACAAATAGCTTAATATATATAGGAAATTTTGAGAATTCTCAAACTTCTGGGAGGAGAAAACATGACATTCTAAAACTTGGGGGAAGGGGTGAGGGGAAGGCAAATATCTAAATATATGTAGAAGATTTTGAAATTCTCAAAATTTTATGAGAGGGAGAGGGAAAGCATGAATTTCTAAAATCCAACCCCTTCATGCTCTCCCCTCCCACTTTTCCCCTAGTTCCGCTCTTAGGATGAAGGATGTTAGTACCCTTAAGCTATGTTTTCAGAACTGGACCGGGTATCGACTCGGTCAAGCTCAGGGGTCAGGGGTCAGGGGTCAATGGATTCAACCGGGTTCGATAGGGGTTGAACCGGATGACATCATAAATAAAAATTATTTAAAAATTAAAATATTATATGTAAAATACCTAATAACATGTTAATATTAATAAAGGTATATTCATATATATTTGATGTTTTAAATATATTTAACAAGAAAATATAAAGAAATTAGAACAATCAAGTAACAATTTATATTATTTAATGAGCATTAACAAGTTTAGAATTAAAATTATGGACTTAATTGAAAAATAATACCAAACTTTAAGAAAATATTGATAAAGTATGAAATATTTGAGATATATTAATAATTTTTAACAATCTAGGGGTCAAAACATAATATTGAAAAAGTTTGAGTTTTTTTTTTAAAAAAAACTGTTTGAACCGGAAAATCCCGATTTTTCCGGTCAAACCCGGTTTTTGACCGGGTTTTTACTTACTCGATTTTTAAGCATGACTTGGACCGGACACTTGGCCGGTTCCCGGTTCAATCGGTCAAACCGACCGGTCCGATCCGAATTTTAAAACACAGCCCTTAAGTTTGTGCTTGCAATTTACTCTCAATTATGACTCTAGTTACACTTTGCCCCTTATAGAATTTTATACTCAATTTACTCCTTAATTCATGTTTAAGGATGAAATAACCCTTGATATTTTACTTATTCACATTTTTTTCCCTTTTATTACTCTCTCTCTCTCTCTCTCTCGTCTTAGTATTTGTCTAATTTTCCCATTATTTCTTGCAATTACTAAGCGATATGTTAATTTTAATGATTGATTAATAGAAAATTTAATTTTTATATGTGTATCAAAATAATTAATTTCAGAATTACATATGCTACGGCATTTAGTTTTCTTAATTTTCTTTGTGTCATTCTTTTATTTTCTCAAAACTTTTTTTTTAGATTTTCACCACTACTAATTAATTGCAATCTCTGATGTTAATCTTGTTGTAGGTTGTTGTTTGTTTATTACTTGTATTACAAAGCATTTTTTTGAGCAATGTATTACAAAGCATATATAATTGAGAAACGAAAATTTTTGTTACATATTTAAAACTTTAGAATTTTAATAAATCAATTATTAAAAGTAATATAATAGCTTAAAAGTGACAAGAAGGAATGGACGAAAAAATAAAAGTAAAATGAAGAATAAGACAAAGGAAAGACAAAAAGAGAAAAGGAGAAGAATTAAGAAAAGGAAAATAATTAGAATGCCAGGTATAAAATACCTATAACATTTATCAGGGGCCAAAATGCAATTAAGGTTCCTAGTTCAAGGGAAATTGTGGAAGTTCAGACATTATTGAACCATCAGCCTTGATTTTGATTGATGGATGAGGCAAAATGCTTCAAAAAAATATCGAAAGGGCACAAGTGCAAATCACCTCTAATTCGTTAATGTACGCATCATGAACTAGAGACTATGAATTATAAATATATAAATGAGGATTCTTTACCAAATATCTTATGCTCAAAAAGTAGACTGTGCTAAATTTCCCTACATATTCAGTGATATAGTAATATTTATGTCACTGTTCTACTCACATGACAAAATTTCCATTTATTTTGCCCTTTTAGACATACATTTTCAGTAGAATTAAAGAATTACCTTTAAAGAAGAGAAGATTTGGGTTCAAAAACATTAGTTAATTCTGACATTTTTCTGACAAATAGACCCTTAATTTTCGTATGATGGAATTACAAGCCAAATGGGTGGCGCATGTCTTGTCGGGAAAGGTGAATTTGCCGTCCAAAGAAGAGATGATGGCCGATGTTGAAGAACACTATCGGCTTATGGAGGAAACCGCCATTCCTAAGCATTATACTCACAGGCTTCTCACGGCCGATGATACGGTAACGGCTAGTAATCATTTTAACTTCCAACTAAATTATGGTAAACGGTTTCATTCGAGTGGATTCCACGCTACCATTCATCAACAAATTAGAAATATATATTTTTTCCAACATTTAGAGTTGTTTGATAACATAAAAAAGTACTGAATCTGAATTTTTTCAGACATTCAGATGTTTTGAGTGTTTGATAAATGAAAATCTATTTGCAGAACTTGTGTATTTCAGCACAAGAATCCTAACTGAATGTTTAATTCTAATAAGAATCAATAGAATTACTTCAACTACCTTATTTTATCTACCAAATCTACCTTTGTTTCTTAATTATGTTCAAAATTCTTATATAATTAAACAACCTAATATTCTCTATCTAATGATTTTCTATTTCTCTTTTCTCCATTTTGAATGACTTTCACTTATTCTCCATCCTACTCATATAATATAATTCATCTTTTATATTAATTTGATTTAAAAATAAATATTGTCATTTTCATACCTAACATTTTTAGCTAATTAAATCATAGGTTCTATTTCTTTTTTGAATGAAAAGATATAAGGGCAAAATTGTCAAATTTAACTTATTAAGCATTCAGTTATAAATGTTTATCAAACAGTATAAATAGGTTTAGTATTAAAAATCAGACATTCATAAATTTTTTTCAGTGTTTAAAATTCAGCAAATTAATTGTTTCAGTATTCAGATTCAGTTTTATCAAACGGAACCTTAAAGTTTAAACCACTTGTAGAAAAAGAAAATATATGGGTAGACACATTTTCTAAACTAGGTTTTTAAAAACCTCTTCAATTTTAGATTATTATTTGCATATTTGAAAAAGCTACAAGCTATTAAAGCATGTGGGTATACAAGTCTTCGTGAATATTTGCAGATAGAACAACCTTTGCCACCAGCCTTCAAATGTTTTAATAATCTTTCTTGTAAACTTTTAGAACTGCATTTTAGAGCACTTTTTTCCATTAAATGAAAAACGATACGATGCATTTGAAACTTACGATTTGTTAGCTCTCCATGTAAAACAATAATTTGCATAAAATTATGAAGAACACCTATCAATACCCATTTATTTTGAATTATTAAGAAAACTTTTGAAAACATGCTTTACCTTAAAGTGAGTGTGTGTGTGTCTGTCTCTCTCTCTCTATATATATATATATATATATATATATATATATAAAATATCCTGTACAGTGCATTAGTTATAATTAGGACTAACTCCACATTGAACCCCTGAATTTATAGTAGTTTCTCACTGGACATCTTAAACTTCAATTTGAACATTTTGTATCCTAAATTCTTAAGTTTGTCCCATTTAAATCCAATCGATGGCTACTTTAGTAAAATTAACGGTATAAAGGGTCTAAGAAATCAATGATAATGTGTTGAAAGTGGTCAAAAAGTGTCAAAATCTTGTAGCAAAAATAAAACAATATTATCATTAATTTGAACCATCATTTATCTCGTTAATTTTGTTAATAATATTAGTGATTGTGACCATAAAACTTAATGATAATGTACTAAAAGAGGTTAAAAAACAAGGTTAAGGAATCATAGTTAGAACAAAATGATACATTGTCATTAATTTTCACCATCTTTTATATCGTTAATTTTGTGAACATAATTATTGATTGGATTTAAATGGAATAAACTTGAGAGTGTCCAAAATTGAAGTTTATGGTGTAAAATGAGAAAATTATATGAGTTTAGGGTTGTAAATGAGTTAATCCTTATAATTAGTATAAGCTGTGTCAAGTTGCTACTCAAGCAAATATAACCCATTCATAGGGAAAGGGGTTAAGTTGAATGATAAGATGAGAGAAATTGTAAATAAAAGATTCTGAATTCAAAACCTTTCACTTAAAAAAAAGTTGATTAAAAAAATTCATATGATTTAATATATGCTTGTCTGTATTTGCATATTTTTCTTAATAAACAAGAGAATTTCAATCATTTAGATAAAGTTGCACTGGTGGCAGCAAATACATGAAAAATATGCAACAAATATAATAGATTGAAGGGAGGGAAAATCAACAAAAAGATAATACAGTAAAATTCTAAAATTTCTTAAAATATAGATAAATCTCTACAACTCCCGTGGATAATGGATGCATATCCTCTACGAGCAGATCCAATGGGTTCCACGAGAAATTTTAAATTTGACCAAATTGATTTGAGACTTAGAGATCTAAATCTAACAAGAACAAAGGAAAAGAAAAGGGATAACAATAATAATGAAAAAACTCTTACTAGGAGAGAGGAAACTCTCACCTAAGCAAAAAGTGAAAATCATAAGAGATGCGAAACTCACTAAAAAAATTCTAATAGAGGATAAACTCTTGCAAGAAAAATTATAACAAAACAAAGATTAAAGGGGAAAAAAATCAGGGTGAGACACCATTTGGCCTCTCCCATGGAAGAGCTAAAGGATGAGGGGGTAAGGAGATTGTTGACTAAAGAAATTCTTGAATGCCGGAAGAAAGAATACGTGCATATCAATGCAAAGACATCCATCCATCAAGTATTCAGCCGAATTTAGCTCCAACCAATTTGAAATCAACATATGATTTGAAGATCATCTGAAAGAGTCTGCTAAATCAAGGCTGACATGGAACGGCCAATGACAGTCCAAGTCTTGGGCTTTTAGTTATAGGCGAAGTTTAGTGAAAACTCAAGCGCAGTTAACCCTCAATTGATTTTTTGTTACAATTTTTATTGCTATACTTTTATTACTCTATCTATTCAATTCACACATGTTTCATGTTTTAAAACATTTTTTCTTGGCCAATATATGTTGGGAGACTTGTCAATATAAGAAGTTGTGTGACAAAAGACCCCAACCCCTATTAAAATAGATCCCAGGATGGATATCATAGAAATGCAAACGAACATAAAGCCATGGTTCTTTTTATTGCAAAAATAGTGTTAACTTTGTGCATGTTGTTGCAGTATATGTACTTGGACTGGCTAGCTGCTCAAGTAGGGTTAGCACCGACTGAGGAGCAACTGAAAAAGATATATGATAAAATGATCGAACTCATTATCATTTCATGGGTTGGATTTAGAGAGCGGCTCGTAGAGAGTTGGCCATTTTAAAGACAAAGATTTCAGCAAGGTTAATTAGTCGATGTTTCTTGGCTTCCAAATTTGCAATAATTCTGGACCAGACGATTACTGTTCTTGTAAAATCTTTAGTACTCTTTCCTTCAATACCTTTTTACTGCTCTTCCATCGTTTTCTGAGGCGCCTTTATTTACAACTCAACGAAGAGTACGAATTTTACTATGTAAATTAAAAGGATGATGATGTAATTGCATTGGGATGAAAGGAGCTGTTTGCTCCAGCAGCCCAACAATCTCACCGTTTCTGTTTTTTTTTTTTTTTTTTCGAACCTAATTTTTCTATTCTGTTTTTTTTTTTTTTTTGAGTTTTCAGGATAAGTGATTTTTGTATTTTCAAAAGAGCTCTTTCTTTATTTTTTTTCTTTTTTAAATACTAGGGGATTGAATTTGCCCTGATTTTCTGCATTACATTTTTTGGGAAAATTAATTGGATAATATTCCCAAAACTCAAGGAATTATGTGTGCAATATTTAACTTAAAGTAATGTAAGCTTCCTAAATAACCACTGCAGTCGGCTTCAGTGGTTAGAGGGGGCCTTTTAGACTCCTCTTCACTTTCAACTTCAGGATTCAAATTTTTTACCTGACAGTTGGGTGTGTAGAGGGATAGAAGAGCAAAAAACTAAAATAAATAATAAATAATTTTCCCAATCAACTAATTCTTAAGAGTTGATAAAATAGTGGCTGATGATATTCAATAAGAAACTACCAACCTAAGTTAAGATTTCTTTTTGTGTTCTTTTGTCTTGTCTTAAGCAATTCATAGTTAAAATATTGAGCGGCTACAGAAAATAGAAATAAGTAATCTTATATGTGATTGGATTGAAAATTAAAACAAACAAAGGATAAATTGAATTTTTATTATTCTTCAATGTTGTTCTTCATTGTCTTGAGCAGTCCTATATTGATTTGATTGTTGACCTATCAATTACTTGTACTAAATATGGTGTTACCGAGTATTTGGAATTTTTTCTTTATCACGAGTTAGTGAGGGTAACTAGTAATTCCATTGACTTAAAAATATGAATTGTATTCGATAAAGTGAAATTTCATAACTCAAAGACATGAGAAAGGTATAAAATGTTTTCCAATTTTTTGCATATTAATATTTTACCTTTAAATAATTGGTATTGGAGCTCGTACAGATTTTTCCATATCGAAACAGAATTCTGAGCTAAACGATAAAGAAGAATCTGATAAAAGCATATACTTAAGAATCTGATCTAAGAATACAAAGCAAAAACGGGAACAATACACCCATGAAGTGAAAAAGAAAAAAAGGAGCCTTTGATTTGTCTTTTTTATTTAAGAGGGAGACTCCAAACCTTACATAGAAAAATGGAGAAAGAGAAGGATTTCAGAATTGAATAAGGAATTACCCTGTCAATGTTCAGCTTTGAGTTTTACAGCCAATTATATGGTAGTTGATATGATGATATCAAATTGTAAGGCATAATTTTCAACAGACGTTAAAATGTAACTATTTTTATAAGTTATTGTCTTACTGTCTATATCTGTTGTTCTAATTCATACATTATACCATGAAATTGTGACAAATACAAAATCCCTGATGCAGTTCAAAGGCCGTCCTTCCATTGAAGCTCTATGTGTCTGGAAAAGCTAAATATCATGAAAAGAATGAGTTATTCTTCTCCAAAATAAGTTAATTATTTTACACTCAATGCACTTTTACTGCTTGGGTTCATGAAAAAGAAGAACTCAGCTACCAAGCTGGGTTTAAAGGGGCACCTTACCGGTGGCTCCTTGGGCCGGGGTTCAAAGGAGAATATTAAGCATGTCTCCGTGGTTGGGCTAACCAGCTGGTTAAGGTTTGGTTTTATTTAAGGGATAATTTCGGAAACCTCAGGTTTCTCACTATTTCACTGGCTTCCCTCCAAATTTTGAGTGTAGGGGTAAGGTTGGTTAGAATTGAATGCATCCTTTGGTATTTATGTGAAAATTGATATATTTGTTGAAAAATTTGATAGTTGGTGATATTGGTATGTTTGAAATGTTGAATTTTGGGATTGTTGGCAGGGAGAATGGCCAAAATGAAGGGAAAATTCTGTCAAGATTTATCAAAAACTTTAGTACCAATATGTTGATGGTTATGTCGTGCC
Organism: Coffea eugenioides; assembly: GCF_003713205.1. Taxonomy (NCBI): domain Eukaryota; kingdom Viridiplantae; phylum Streptophyta; class Magnoliopsida; order Gentianales; family Rubiaceae; genus Coffea; species Coffea eugenioides. The sequence goes on from NC_040040.1 coordinate 54,538,229, forward strand.
TATTGTACGAGATTATGTGTAAGGTGTTTTGAGATTGTTGTTATGTAGGTGAAAATTTTTCATTTTTAGGAAACTGAATGTCTTTTAAAGTGGCGTTTATCATATTGAGATTTCCTTAAATTCATGAAATGTATTGTTCTTGATTTGTTTATGTAAGTTGTGTGATTGGTATGATTGATGAACGTGAAACTTTTCTTATAATTTTTTCCTTAGTTCTAGTTTTTGCAAAGATAAAGTAATGTGTTTTTGCTTTCACAAAAGAAAAAAAATGAAAATGTTATGATTGTTAATTACATATGCATCTACTCCAATGATTCGAAACACTTAGTAACCGGGGTCGACGTATACAAATATCGGCATTCGTGTAAAATGGTATTAGAATTAAGAGTATGCAAAGCAACGAGAGTTTGTGAGTTGATCCTGGGGGCGTGTATCTACCAATGTTTGTCTTTGTGTCAAAAGACAAGTTCACTACTCAAGTAAAGCTTGATGAGAAAGAAAAAAAGAAAAAAAGGAAGCATGTGATCAAGGTGTAAAAGTTTTCTTAGTTTCTTATCCTTGTTTGTATAAGTTCTAAGGGGTGGTTACAAGTTTAGCTTTTACATTTGTTAATTATGCTAGTTACATGACAAGCATGATTAGATTAGGGATGATGCATTGTATTGAATTTGATCAAATGTTGGTATGATAAGCTTTCCTTTATTTGATATTATGGAGTACTAGAATTGGGATCCAAACCTTACATAGTGATCATCTCTTTTGTACCTTATACATGAGTCTCCATTGTATGCTATTCCACTACTTTGAATCATTGGTTTTGGTTAATTTTCTGCATTGAATTATAAGTAGAGGAGCCTTTAGTCTTAGAAGAAGTGACAAGTGTCCATTTTACCTAATACTTTATGCATATTTTAGTTTATTTATAGTTAATTCTGAGCTCCTAAGATAATGTGAGTGACCATTTTGGCAATATTTGATGTCTTTGAATAACGTTGAGAAGACTTGTGAATTCGTCCCTTTTAGCTGTTAATGTTTATCATATTTTGGTAGGGATGAAGGAGCAAGGACAATACGGGGGCCGTTTACAAAAAGTTATCACTGAATTGGATGAGAGTATACGGGGCTAGATAGTGAATTTCGAGTCAGATATTAAATCGGATACCCGCCAGAAGGTTTTGCAAGAGAAAAAGTGTTGAGCAGTATGCGACGTCGGATTGAGAAAGTGAAGTTAGATAGTCGCGCTAGATACTCGTCAGAGAATTTTTTGAAAATGAATGTTTAACAGTATATGGCGCCGGATAGTGAAATTCGCTTCAGATACCATTTCGTATATTTGAGCGGGAAAAATCTGCAATTTGTGCAACATGCACAACTTGCAGATATCTTTTCATCCTTTTTTTTTTTTGGCAACATCCATGACGTTTTGGTAGCAACATTTTGGGTCCAAAACATCAACTTTTGTCAACTTTGTGTCATTTCATCTCACAATCTTGATTCTTCAACACCAAGCCAAGCTTCTTGTGGAAGATTCAAGAGCTTTTGAAGATTATAAAATAGTGGCTTTGAGTCTTAGAAGTAGCTTTTCGGGAGTTTTAGTTTTAGTTAGTTTTAGAGAGGGAGAGAGCTTTGGAGAAAAAGAGAGAAACAAAAGGGGTTGTGTCTTGCCTTTTGAGCCAAGACACAAACCCACCACATTCATAGCCTTTTCCATTTCTCTTAGTTTGTAGGACTAATTTAGTATTTGTATTATGTATCCATTCTTGCAAAGGCTGAGCAAAGAGGAAGATTGAGATGAAGAAGGGGCACGGTGGAGACTCTAGAGACAAGGGTTATCCTCTTTCCCAAACTCTTTATCTTGTATTTAACTCCATGTTTAGTGAATCTACTAGTTTGGATACTATATTGTTGATCCTGTTTTAAAGTTTATACCTTGGGTATTTGGTTGAACTATATATGATTACTATGTGTTGATTTCTTGATTATTTTGGACTATTATCTTGATTGAGTTATTTAGCACTTTTGTTCTCAAAATCATGATTAACTGGCCATTAATTATGATAATCTCAAGGTGTTAGTTTGTAATGAAAATTGAAATTTGACACTAGTTCATGAAAGTATTAAATCTAGGGAGTACACTCACGAAAGTAGAGGTGCACCTCTGTGGCTTGTTTTATAGTAATTTCATAGAAGCAAATGAGCTTATGGTTGATTTCATAGCCACGAAAGTATATATGGATTAACTATAGGTATGGTTGGTACACCGACGAAAGTAGATATCACGTACACAAGGAAATTATGCCATGACTTAACTGAGATTTTAGTGCTCAATTAGTCGAGAAGTTGCACTAGCATGAGTAGATAGGGATTCCATTATCCGGGGAGCTTTCATTTATATTCTCTTCCCATTAGTAGTTTAGATTTGTTGATTTTAATTTGTTGGTAGTCTAAATAATAGACAAACTTTAGTAGTGCCAGTAGTTGTTCGTCTTCCCTATGGGTTCAACTCTAATTACTCTATACTCGTCCACGACCCGTATACTTACGGAAAATCGCGTGTAGGGTAGTTTAGGAAATTATAAATTCAAAATTTGATTGTGGATTGAGATTTATTGTTGTATGCATATCCTGCGCACGTCAAGAAGTTTTTGGAGAGTTTTAGTTTTAGTTACTTTTAGAGAGAGAGAGTCTTGGAGCAAAGCAGAAAGACAAAAGGGGTTGTGTCTTGCCCTTTGAGGCAAGACATAAATCCTCAACAAATGTAGCTCTCCTCTCTTTCTTTTCTTGTTTTAGTGTAGGATATTATAGTATGTGTTCATCCACTCTTGTGTTGACTCAACAAGGAGGCTGATGGAGATGAAGATGGAGAGGCTCAAGAAGCTCTAGTGACAAGGGTTTTTTTTTCTCTCCACCCCTTGATCTTTGATTGGATTCTAAGTTTTATTAATACAAGTTTTGGGTATTATGTTTGTGATGTTGTTTTGAAGTTTAAGTGTTGGATATTTGATTGAACTATCTATGATTGCTATGTGTTGATTTCTTGATTATTTTTGGGCTATTATCTTGATTGAGTTATTTAGCACTTTTGTTATCAAAATCATGATTAACTGGCCATTGATTGTGATAATCTCAAGGTGTTAGATTTACAATGAAAATTGAAATTTGGCACTAGTTTATGGAAGTGTTAAATCTAGGGAGTACACTCACGAAAGTAGACTTGCACCTTTGTAGCTTGTTTTGTGGTAATTTCATAGAAGCAAATGAGTTTATGGTTGATTTCATAACCACGAAAGTAAGTATGGATTAACTATAGGTATGGTTGATACACCGGTGAAAACCGGTATCACGTACATAAGGAAATTACGCCATGTCTTAACCAAGATTTTAGTATTCAATTAGTCGAGAAGTTACACTAATATGAGTAGATAGGGATTCCATTACCCGGGAAGATTTCATTTGTATTTTCTTTCCATTAGTAGTTTAGATTTATTGATTTTAATTTATTGGTAGTCTAAATAGTAAAGAAACTTTAATAGCGCCGGTAGTTGTCCGTTTTCCCTGTGGGTTCGACCCTAATTACCCTATACTCATCCACGACCCGTATACTTGTGGAAAATCGCGTGTGGGATAGTTTAGGAGATTATAAATTCAAAACTTGACTGTAAATTGGGTTTTATTGTTATATGCATACCCCGTGCACGTTAATTCAAATTCTGCTTCACAGGCTTTAAGTAACATTGATGCACATGTCATTCTCAGCGAATTGCACAAGTGGGATCTGATAGGTTGCAATTTTATCATTTATTTTATTATTAATTTCCCCTATTATCTGACCTAATGTGGATTAATTACTAGATTCTACTCACTTTTGATATTTTGCATTTATTTCAGGGAGTAAAACAAAAATATCACAATCAAGACCAATTTGACGGTCATCGGAAAAGAGTTCAAATAGCAGGTAATCAAGGGCATTTTTGGAACAAGGAAATACAAGTCTTTTTTTGGTAATTCGCGAAGACAGCATAAAAAAGAGGAACGAAGGGCTGAAGTCAAGGGTCTTCTTCCCCGAGAGTTGGAGCGCCGCACAGGAGAGGCTTCTTCCTCTCTGGAAGGAGAGCCACCGCGCAGCCTTGAAGACATTAGATAGGAATAGACCAAACAATGGCAGACAACTCTTTAGCTTAGTCTTTTGACTTTTCCTTGTGGGCTCAAGTAGCTTTTCCTTTTCCTTCTCGTATGATTGGACAAGTAGAAACCATAGAATCAATTGTTGTAGCTTTGCTATCTTTTCAAACATTGAAACCGAATTGAATTTCCCCAATTTCAAGGGACAATGGCCGCGGCTCTCTTTACAATTTCTTGTGGGTTTTTCGCATCGGACATGAGCTAATTTTCTCAATCTAGTTCAGGGACAACGGAGGTTTTGTTTCGCCTAAAAATTGTGAGATCGATTTAATTTTATCTTTTCTTTTTATTTATTGGTATCCGAATATTCCCTGATTACAGTGCTTATGATTGTTTAATTAATTGATTGTCTTGGATTCGGATAATTAGTTAATTTGATAATCTATTGTCAATTAGGGTGTTAAATCCGTAATTGTTTAATTGCCCTGAAATAGTGACAGCTGGCATGATTGGGTTTGTATCAGGGGAATACGCGGGCTAATCTAAAATAACCCTGGTCGTGCGTTATTTGGTTAGAATAGAGCTCCTCTAATACGTAAGGCAATTGAGGAATTAAATCTTACGGGCGTACCTAAGGTTATTTCTCAATTAGAGTAGTGATTAACGGGCGTACCTTAATCACCGACACAGTAAGGAGGGGTTGACTATCATCGCTTGTTTGGTAGTTATAACCTATTTATTGATAAATAATTGGAATTGTCTTTATTTCGATGATCAATTAGGTGAACCATTGCTGAAGTTATTTCTTGGCTAGATTCTTAATTATCACTCATTTGATTTTAGTAAATTGTTATTTAATTTTTAATAGTTCCTTGGATTTTATTTGCATTTATTTGATTGTCACTCTCTGCGCAAAAACACCCCCTTGTCACTGTGAATTTGAAAAGAAACAATTACTCCCAGTCCCTGTGGATTCGACCCTGCTCACCGCTATCTACAGAAATTACTTTTAGTTTGAGTAGGTATTTATTATTGCACAGACTGACAACCTGTCAGGATCAGTTGACTCCAATAAATTTTTTTGAAAAACTCTACATTAGGAATGTAAACGATTCTAATTAAGTCAAACAGTCTAGTGTTCAAATGAGCCTAATTTTTTTCTTAAGAGAAAAAAGTGTCAAGAAAAGTTAGAGAAGAAATATATTACAAGCAAACAAAAAGGTCAGAAAATTTATGAGAAAAAGTATATATGTCAGACGAGATTACTAGAAACTAAAAGCAAAACTGGAAGAAGGCAATAAGTTAGAAAATTAACAAGATTCAACAAAGCAGTGACGGAGCCAGATGTGGTTTAGCGGCTAATTGCCCCGAAGCCCCACTCAATTTTTAAAAAATTACTTTCAAACTTGCAAAGTGTAGAAATTTTTAAAGTTGCTTTCTATTTGCACCCCTTATATTTTCTTAAATTCTCTTTCCTATAAATGTATTGATTTATGTCACTTGCTTATCGCTAAACCTCTCTTAAAATCCCTAGAATTGCAAGAATACATGGTAGAAAATTACCTATTAGGAAGAAGGCAAAAGCAACCCAAATTGCATGATCCGTGTCAAATATTTGTAAAATTGGGCGCATTCTTCGTGCCATCATATTGATTATAGTAAATTTACCAAAATTACACCATCAAAATAGAAAACGTTGCCTCGTTTTTTTTTTTTGGGTATATCTGGAATTCTACCAAATATTTGTCAATAACAAGAAATATAATTTTGGTCCTCAATGTTTGGTACCTGTATAATTTAAATCCCTAAAGTTTTGACAAAAATAAATTTGATCCCCAATATTTGATACCTAGTGTAATTTTAGTCCCTAAAATTTTGACAAAAGCAAATTTGATCACCAATGTCATTATTTTGAAGCATATTTAGGACAATTGATGAATTTTTCCAAATAATGATGGAATCTGTCAAGCGCATGATATGTTTGTCAAAACTTTTAAAAAAGAAACAAAATTGCGAATAACCTTGAACAATAAGAATATTTCACGTGATGACATGCTAGTAACTAATTAATCAAGAAACCAAAAAAAAAAAGAAAGAAAATTGTGGTCTGCAGGCTTGTACCATTATATATGGGACGTCAACTTCTGATAGTAACTAATAGGGTAAGCTGCAGGCTTGTATCATTATCCACGGGACGTCAACTTCTGAAGGTGGCAGTGATCGGAGCTGGTGTCTCCGGCCTTTTGATAGCCCAAGAGCTTCAAAAAGAAGGCCAGCAGATTGTGGTCTATGAGAGATCAAACCAAATTGGAGGGTTGTGAGTGTACGATCCTGAAGTCAATCCACTTGGCCTCGACCCTAATAGAAGAATCGTTCATAGCAGCATTTACGATTCACTTCGGACAAATCTTCCTATGCAACTTATGGAATTTACAGATTACTCCTTCACAATCGAGAAAAATGGTAAATATTTATGTTTTCCTGATCACCATGAGGTCCTCAAATTCTTGAATGATTTTGCTAGAGCCTTTGGACTTGATGACTTGATTCAGTTTAATACTGAAGTCATTTCCGTTAAGCAAAGAATAGAAGTGGATTGTTGAGTCAAAAACAAATGGTGATGATCAATTCAAAAAAGAAGAACATTTGGACGTGGTCGTAGTTTGTAATGGTCATTACACTCAACCAAATGTTTTCCTGATCACCATGAGGTCCTCAAATTCTTGAATGATTTTGCTAGAGACTTTGGACTGGATGACTAGATTCAGTTTAATGCTGAAGTCATTTCCGTTAAGCAAAGAATAGAAGCGGATTGTTGAATCGAAAACAAATGGTGATGATCAATTCAAGAAAGAAGAACATTTTGACGTGGTCGTGGTTTGTATTGGTCATTACACTCAACCAAAATTAGCAAATGCTCCAGGTATTCATTCTTCCCACTAAACCTTGGTTCGGGAAGGGGGGAGGAGAGAGGGATTTTTTTTTTGTCAGCCATTAACAAACTATAACTATTCTTATATTATGGAGGAAGGGAACAAATGTAACGGAGTCATTAGGAACAGAGGGAACTAAACCACCTTCGAAACCGAAGAAGGGAGGGACTGGGGAAGCATACATATAGCGTCAATTTTTGTTTGATGCATAGCCATATGAACTATGGCACGTAATGTAGTTTTTATTACCATACGAGGAGGAGGGAGGGGACCATACATGCATATAAAAGACAGCCTTTGTTTCACCAAAAAAAAGACAACCTTTATTTGATGCATAAAGCTGTACAACCACATGAACTATGGCATATAATGTAGCTTAGTACTATATGATTCCCGGAGTGGGGTTGGGGGATGGGTGATGGACCATACATGTAAGAACAATTTTTGTTTGATGCATATAACCGTACAACCAGATGAACGATGGCATATAGTCTAGTTTCGTACTATATGATTATAATTTGTAAGAGTACTTAGTGAGCCTAATGCGTTTGATTAGACCATTTTAAATGAAATCTTTATGTACTTTTGGAAGGGAAAGAAAAGGAAAAAACTAAAAATTAGGGTTCACACTACCAGTGGAATAACTACCTTAAGCACAACTGCATCTACAGGGTTGGCTTGGTGCTTTTATTAGCACACTGTTTGGTAACTTTTTTTCACTTCTTTAATAATTGCCAAGAATCAAAAAGTGGGCCGGAAAGCAAATTCATAGCCATAATTCCTGTGTTCCTCAGCCTTACAAGGATCAAGTATTAGTGAAAAATTTGCTAAGTCGTAGTTACTGTTTCCTGTATCATGTCTCATGCAGAGTCCACCCTCCCCCCAGCCCCCCGCAATCCCAAACCCTCTCTCTTGCCTTCGAAAATGTTGCAGGTTGTAGTTGTGATTGGTCACGGGCCAAGTGGCTTCAAGATAGCCTCCGATGTTTGCTAAAGTAGCCAATGAAGTTCATATTTCATCAAAACTCCCACAAGTTGAGGTTAGAAAACTTGAGACCTACGAAAATATATGGCAGCAGCATTCGGATATCATACCTCAATTTTGATTTTGAGATAAACTGCATCTTATTCTTAACTTGTTCACAAGATATTTGATTAACATGGTACCTGACTTGGTCAATAGTTTGGTTGTTTTGATCTCTTTAGTTCCAAAATTTTTTTTGATAAAAAATAGATTTGAGTTTTATCGTACACCTTTCTTAATATGCAAACTCTAATTGTGTTAATGTATACATACTACATCCAATATTGCTACGAAAATGGTGAGGTAGCATTCGAGGATGGAGCGTTGATTGCTGCAGATATCATAATTCACTGTACCAGGTGGAAATCAATCAGTGCTTTTGAGTCTTTCCTCTTTATTTGATAAGAAAATGCATTAGCTATACACATCAGGGATTTTGCTTAAATCTTGCTAATGTTGTTGAGAGGTGTAAATATGATTTTCCAATCTTGAAAACAAGTAGAATAATTGCTGTTGATGAGAACCGTGTTAGGCCATTGTACGGGAATGTCTTTCCACCACAACTTGTAGTGCCAGACCTGTACCATAGACTAAGGACCAATGTTTTGAAAATGAGATCAGGCTGATTAATTTGACCGATTCAACTTTGAACCGGTCGTACCTTCGATTCGATTCAATAGTTAACTCACAAATTCAATTAAATCAGACAAATCGAGTCAAGAATCGATTGGACCAGTAAAAATCAAGAGTTTCAATGTAGATTTTACTGATTTTTTATTTTTTAAAACAATATTTTGATTTTATTCAAAATTTTTAAAACTAAAATAAATAAAAAATAATCAAATATTTGAACCGATCTTACCGATTAAACGGCAAACCGGAAACTCTTCCAATTCACTCTCCAGTCTGGGTTCAAAAACATTGCGTAGGACTTAAAATTTCAAATGCAAGCTACCTTTTATGGATTTTTATCAAATAATTTATGCTTAAAAAGAAAATAACATTAAAAAGGTAGAGTATGCACAATTTCTCTCCCTATTCTGTCATATAGTAAGAATTATGTCACTGATCTAATTCGCGTGAAAGAATTTGTATTAGTCTTTCCCTCTTAGACATACATTCTTAGTGAAACAAATGTCGTTAGCTTTAAACTAGAGAAGATTTAGGTTCGATTCCATTAATGAATGTCGACATTTTCTGACCAAAAGACCATCAATTTTCTTGTGGTGGAATTACAAGCCAAGTGGGTAGCTCGGCTTTTGTCGGGAAAGATGACTTTGCCTTCTAGAGAAAAAGATGCTGGTGGATGTCGAAGAACGTTGCTGGCTTATGAAGGAAACCGCCATTCCGAAGCACCATGCCCACAAATTTCCCTTGGATTATACGGTATTGCTTATTGATCATCAAATTAAATTATACATGGCTTCACTCAATTGGATTGGACATCAAACAAAGAAAAATATCTATTTTCCCAAGATTTGAACCTCTTATAGAAAAGGAAAATACTAAGACATATTTTATGGATCACGTTGTTTAAATACTTGTATAATTCGTATTTTTATTTGTAGATTCTAAAAAAAAAGGTACAAGCATTTTGAATTATTCTGAAAATTTTTTATGCCATACTTTACCCGAAAATTATAAAATTTTACCCATTAACACCACTAAAAAAAATATATCAAGTGAATATAGAGTTTAATTGACTTAAGAAATGGAAACATGTATATAAAAAAAACTACTTACATGAGCCTTTTACTTAACTCGTTAATACAGTGCCATCGCTTGGACGCCGAACTTAATAACTATATTCATCAATTGGAACTTAAGAATATAGTGTGAGCATATTCTACAAGAGAATTACTACTTCAATCTTGGATTGAGTATGGTTTTGAAACTTCATATCCTATCTCAGAAATATGATGAGTATAAGTTGGGTTTTAGCTGATACCTAACTAGACGTGACTCATTGACATGCCTACATTTTAAGTTTGGGTATGATTCAAATGCTAATAAACGCAAAAGAATTTTTGAAGATTCTTTTCTTCTTTTTTTTTGCCACAATATGTTGGGTACTTTACACATGTACTTTACAGTTTATACGCTCGGACTGGCTGGCTGCTCAAATAGGGTTACCACCAACTGATGAGCAGCTAAAGAAGATAACTGCTAAATTGGTGAAACTCAGTTCTAATTCAATGGTTGGATTTAGAGAATGGGTAGAGTTGGCCTTCTCAAAGACATAGGTTTTGGCCAGTTTATTTTGTCAATGTTTCTTAGCTTCAAAGCTTGCAATATTTCTTGATCAATCCATTCTTGTTCTCGTGAAATCTCAGCATTCTTTTCTTCAGTACCTTTTTAAAGCTTTTCTTACAAAGGGAATGAAATTACTATGCGATAATGTACTTGTACAGGCGCGAATGGAGCTGCATGCTCCAGAAGCCCTACGCTCTCATTAGTCATTACTTCTGTTTCAATTTTTTATTTAATAATTTTCTGTTCTGTTTGAGCTCTTTCTTGATATGATAGTCTAAAATTACTAAGAAACCGAATTTTTCCAAGATTTTTTTTTTTTTGCTTACATGTGTTGGGAAAGCTGATTGATAATTGCATACATAGGAAGTATGTTATCCAAAGACTTAATGTAGTTCTATCTGATTAAAATAAATTTAAAAAATTACAGAAAAAAAAAAGAATGGAGAGTTGGAGGCTAAATGGGAGGTTTAAGGTGAAAGCACCTCTCTTATGAAAATGAGGCCTTATCCTCCTTTTAAACTTTCAATCTTATTAATAAAAGTTCATAACTTGGCCCAAAAAAATTTCAAATAAGACTGACCAAAAAGTGGTCTTTATTAAGTTTTATGTGTTTTTTTTGCAAAATTAGGAGCTGGATTGTTAATTAGCAGCTAATCGAAATCAAGGGGAATCCCATTTGTCAAAGGGTTGAGATCACATGGTCTGAAGTTCAAAATTTCAAATGACAAAAACTTGAGCCTTGGCCATTTTCATCATGGTCGGTGGAAGACTAGAAAGAAAATTATTTGTCTAACAGGCTTAGAATTTTCTTTCTTTTTTTTTTTTTCAAGTGGAGGCTCTAGCATTAAAGGCAAAAATAGGGAAGAGGAAGATTTCAGAGTCAAATCAAAAACCTCATCGACCATTTACAATATGTCCTTGGCAACTGAGAGTTGGACATTAGGCAATCTGTAACTTTAGCATGGAAAGAGCTTGTGTTATGTTTACCTAATACAAGCTTCACTTCTGTAGTTTTGTTAGAAAATATTTTCTTTGTGAGTTTCTTGCAAAATATCAAAACTACTATCTGAATGATATCCAATACATATTGCTCTTTTTTTTCAGTTGTTTTCATCTGCAATTCATGATTAATAATTGTCATAACTAAAAATCTGGATTGTGAAAGTAATTCTCAAGTTTTAGTTGGGCAAAAATGCTATTCTCTCTCTTGCCAAACTAGGAAAATTACATTGGAGCACCAAATGCCTTGAGATATGGTTCTTTTTCAATGCAAAAGATTAAAGGGGGTGTTTGGACAGCCATTTTCCGCCGAAAAATTGCTACGTTTTCCATGAACACATTTCCCTATCACCTTTTTACCTTACATAAATCAAATCGTTATAGTAATTCTTTTACAAAAAATTCAGAAAAATGCAATCAAACACAACCTAAATTTAACAAGAGAGAAGCAAAATGAAGAGAGTTTGAGATTCAAACCTACGTTTACTAAGTTCAAAAGGAAGAAACAACTAAACCTAGTTGTCGATCTACCTATTAATTTAGCAGGTGGGACCTTCTAAAAGGAAAATGTGTATTGAAGAGCCGCCCAACCCTAGATTAATTGCTGAATTAAAGGAATGTTGAATCCACCTGCTATTATTGTTCACGCGAATAAATTCGACAGCTATGTTAAGGGTGGAGAGAAGGACATTAGCCAGTTGATGCAAATGGTAGGATAGTAGTTTTATAAATAATTTAAAGTTTGTGATCAAGAAAATTATTCTAGACAACCAACCAACTTATGGAAAACATATGGAATATCAATTACTTTCTTGGAATTTTCGAGTTGAGAAATGGACACATTTATGCAGACAAGTTATTTATGTGCTCCCTTTTCTGCTGCAAAAATACCATTATGCAGATCCCTACATGTTCTTCTCCATACTATGTTGTCAGTCCAATAAGACAACAGTTAATTAACTAGGTTAAAAGTTGATTAATTTTCTATTTCTGACAAGTTTAATTTAAACTTAGCATCGATTTTGGCGATGGAATACAGCAACATTGCTTTGTCGGTTTTCTCAAATTTCGTCATTGTTCCTTTCACCTTTTTCTTCCAGTCTCATCAGAAAGGCTACGTAGATGGACATGTTTTGTCCTGCCTGAATCGTGACAAGCACTGCACATGCAAGAGTAATCATTTTCCTCCTTTCTGAGGCTCAAAATCAATGTACTAGAAAAGAACAGCAGGAGAGAGTATGTATGCCTATGTAAAGATAGCCAGAAACTAATACTATGATTCTACTCAAATTGCAATTTTATTATTAAAACGTTAAAAAAATTACTAATTGATTTGGTTTGCTGGATTATTTAGCATAAAATCACATTCTTTTGAACGAAATTGAGTACTAGCGATGTACAAAATCTTGAATCTTTTGAACGAAATTAAGTACTAACGATATACAAAGCTTTGAATCTGATAGTTTGAGATGTGACGGGCACGAGAAGGTGTTAAAAAAAAAAAGAGAGGGAAATGAAATAGAACTTACACAGCGCAGTCGTTTAGGAATCCTACATAGTCAAAAATCGTGAAAGCAATACTCAATTTCTTTCCCAAAAGAGAACAAAAAAAATCTTTCTCAATTATTTCTTTTTCTGGTTGAATTTCAAATTGCAAAAAAAAAAAAAGGTCCTTATCAATTACTACTAATTAATAGATTGTACAATATACATCATGTAGATGATTTCTTCTAAACATGGTACATACCTCTGTTCTAAGAAAATGTGAGGCTCTACTAAATTACGTCATTGAATTTCAATGGAATTACAAAAGGTGATAATAACACATCTTACACTAAGTAAAACAAAATTTAGGTAGTACTAATCTAATTGCCCAGAGGGCAGAGTCATTTCTCTAAATGTATAGCTAGCTAAAAACTGCAAGTGATTGTGACAAAAAAAAATGTTTGCCACTAAACTCTACTTTGAAGATCAATGGCACTAAACCCTAACTCTGACCTAAACATAAATCTAAGATATAAAAGAGTAACCATAATATATACATAAAATAAAAGCGACAATTAGAATATTAGATTGTACCTTTTAGGAGTTATACACAGAGTTTAAAGGAACGAGGCAACAAAGGAATTTTGTAGCTTCATCTCCAAAGCCTCACATGAGAAGAAGAGAATGAAACGTAGCCAAGGACAACTTGCCGGCTTTTATTCAACAAAGCAAATCTTAAATTTGCAGAGGACTTTCCGGCAAGTCATCCTTGGCTGCAATCCATTCTCTGCATTTTCATGCAAGACTCTCTAGAAGTCACAGTTCAATGAAATGCGGCTGGCCGTGTTGATCATATGACTTCAACTCTCTCTATATATAAGACAACAAAGCTGGCAACAAAAAGGGTTTTCCATTTATATTCTTTTGTAAAGGGATCAAGTGGCCAATCTTTCTTTTTGATCAAGTGGACAATCTTTCTTTTTCATTTTTCAGGTTAAAAGTGCAATCCCTAGCTTTTTGATGATGTTGTTTTGTTTTGGTGATATACTGTCAAGTGGGTGGGATTTTGCACTGTTATAATGAAATGATCAATTAAGACATTTTGACAATGTTCAGCAAGTTCAGCCGCCGCATGCTGAACATGCGTGTTAAATTCATCATTGAGTAAATGGAAACTTGTTATTACTTCCGTTCCATTGAAAGTGCTATATTTTTTATTTTTTATTTTGAAATATTCCAAAATATTTGTTATATTGAAAAAGTTAAAATACTTTTTAACTGGTGTTCAATCTAGTTAAGATGAGTTTTGAATGATTGTTTCTTGGGAAGAAAAATAAATTGGTTGAGTATCTAAAATGCAACAATTACAAGTGGTGATGCACGTTGAAGTATCATATATGTACTGAAACAGTATTCATTAAGCACCCGTTAGAAGAATCAAAAGAAAAAAAAATGGACCTGACTGGGTAGATGTCCATAATTTGTCAAAACGTGGTGAGATTTTAAGTAACTTACAAAGCTTTGCTTACATGCTAAATATTCTATCACTAAATACAGCAACTTAATACTAGTTTAAAGGCTTTTTCTTTTTTTGTTGATAAAGTTAGAAAGTTATGGCATTCAACAGTTTTACCATTTTAAGGAATGTTGGCCAACTTCTTTGAGAGAAGGCAATAATTTTACCTAGGCACAGCACGTGATGTTTCACAAAAGCCTTTGTATATTTCCATAAGGCGATCTCTTACTTTATTCTCTGTTTTGAACAACTTTGGGCAAAAGCCAAGATTCACAGGCCCTACTTGCCTTCCACAGCTGCTGCAGACAAGAAGACACTACTGCTTTCTTTGAGGAAGTGTTTCTTGTAGATGTATCCGAAAGGCAGGGCATCTTCATATGGATCATATGCCATCCAGCTAGGAACTATATATGATTTATGGGTTTTTTAGTATTAAATATAAAAGCTTGAATAAAAGTTTAATACATCAAGATTAAATTCTCAAATAAGCACAACATAATCCATCTAATCTTATCAAGCCTTTTGATAAGATATATAGATTTAGCCAGTAAAATTTTCCTAATTAACTGTCATTTTTAGCTTAGATATACCAACGTGTAGAAAGAAGCAACACATAAGCTTCTTTAGTACATTTAAGCCCTAGCTTATACACTCATGGTACAATTTCAACTATAGGTTTAATTTATATTAGCCCTATATCAAAGACAATCTTCTGTTATAATGTTAAAATTGATATTACAATTCTTTTGGAGGAGGACTTTACATGTATCCAAGATTATGCGGAAAGGGAAATGAGAATGAGCATTTTTTTTCCAATAGTTTTGTTATGTACTCAAATCTTTCCTGTTTTGAATTAGTGTCTATTTGAATTAGCTGTTTTTGAAGGTGTTTTACCGCAACAATGTAGGTGAAAAACTTTTATTGTAGATGAGGCTGTTTTTAGTACTTTTGAGATTGTTTTTGGTATTTTTAGTGTTTTGAGGTTTTTTTTGTGTTTTTGGGGTTGTTTTTGATATTTTTGTGATTATTTTTATTTATGTATTACTGTACCACTGTATATGAAAATCTTGTTTTTCAAAAAATAACCAATCCAAACGCAAGTTTCTTGAAACATTTGTTTACTTTCGACTAATATTTTGGTGTGCTTGTATCTATGAAAACCCTCGATCAATCTTTAAAATGGTAGTCTATTTTGTTGGCTTTGTTTGGAAATGCAACCATCCAGGGAGTTGGAGGCAAGTGGATCCAGTGCCATTGGGGGTCGAGGGAGGGGTGTTTCACTAGGGTGTTACATGTTACTATCATCTATAACAAACTAATTTTAGCTCAGTAAAGAGCAAGCAAATAATGCTCATTTTTTGTTGCTTTGTTATTTTCAGGTACTACTTAATTGCGTCAAGTAACATTCAACTACATTGAAAGTATTTTTGATGGGTTTTCTCGCGGCATCCATTAGCACACCTAATATTAATCCAACCTACTATATATATATATATATACACACACACACACAAACACATACATACTAATAATTATTATCTTTTCTTACATTTATATACTTTCCTTATTTATTCTTACTTACCTTTTCTTGTATTTATTTACTTTCTCTAACTAATCTAATATTTTAAAAAATATAACATTTGAAATATATCTTAATGACTGTTTATGGGCACCCGTTAGATAAACCGACTTATGATTAAATTGGACATTCGCTTTTATTATCTCTAAAAGTAATGCTATAAGTTTAGAACTTTGAATTAACTTTTTATACGCTAACAGTATAGTGATTCTTTTACACTACTACTAGTTATAGTGAGATACGTCACCTATATATAATTTGAATTTCAATTTTAAATTCACAGTATTATAGCATGATCTAAACCTGCAACTGTAACACCAAAAAAAAAAAAATTATACACTTACAGTGTATTAAAAAAACTTACTCTTAGACTTTTATTGATAATTAAACTTTGATACGATAATCTTATCATCAAACAAATTTCAATGGCTCAAATCGTATTCGCATCATGAGGAACACAAAGTCGTGCACATGGCATACAGCCATGACAAATTGCACGCTGCGTTACTTACGACTCTACCAAGAAAAATTATCCTGTCAAAAAAATTTGACAGTACTCTCTGCAAAACAAATTGTGGCCGTTATCCGATAATTCCATAACTGTCCTTTCAAGACAGGTGTTGGCCCCGTCTGTCTAAATCCAACTGAATTCGGTGCAAATTGTTGGAATAGTCATCTCAAGCAATTTGCCCATTGCATGTGGTATAAAGCCTATTTATCACCAAGAAACATTTGCAGGCTTGAGTAGACAGCTTCCTTTATGACGGGCAAAGGCAAAGGCGTGAGACAAGTTGTTCAAATATTTGTCTACTAGGGTATACATTTGTTGTTGTTGTTGTTGTTGTTGCTGTTTTTTTTTTTTTTGGGATAATTTCAAACATCAGATTTTTGACAATTGCAGCCGCCTCTTGAGGTTTGGAAATTATGGAAACCTCTCTTAGAAGTCATGTCTTGAATCTTGATAACAATTGATGAGGAAAGCAATATATATATATATATTATGAATATCCAATATTACACTTATCTGATATGTAAAACAAACTAAATGCTAAAAAGTAAACTAATTATCTGTTAGGTGAAAATTTTAATTTAGTTTTTTTTTAGGAAAATTTAAGCCATGTTTTGAAAGTTTTCTTTTTTGGTATTTTGAACATTTTTTTTTGGTTAAGTAACTTTTGAAGATACTTATTTTAACAAATGCCTCGCTATTTGGTTGGTCAACTTTTTGTAAATTGATTAATAAATCTAGAATAAAAAAATTGGGAATGAAGATAGAGCACTAGATTAGATGATGTTAGAGTTTTAGGATAAAGAAGTATTACCAAAAAGGAATTTCTATTTTTCTCTTTAAACTCATTTTCACTTAAATTTTGTAAAGTAAGGTTATCATAAACTTTTCATAACATCAAGGGAGGTAAATATAATTTTTCAAATCTTACGAGAGGTGGCTAAAATTATCAAAAATCTCAAGGGAGGTTCCGTAAATTATCCCTTTTTTGTGGTATTCTTTCCAATTATGAAAGAAAACCAATGTTTTTGTAAAGGAAATTCGTCCCAAATATGTTTTGATAAAAGTTTAGATGGTTTTGAAGGTTGTTCAGATGTCTAAAGATTATCATTCACCATTGTTTCTGTCCCATGTTCGTGGAATTTTAATAATTTTAGCACAATTTGGCTCACTAACATGGTTCATTTTCAATACAATTTCTCTCTATGTTTTTCATGTTGTCAAATTTAGTCTGCAGTATTTCAATTTTAGAAAATATGTTTTTTCAAATAAATATCTAACCGAAGCATAAGATCTTGCACAATAAACAATACTGAAGGAATTAAAATGCACATAAATTCGGTCTCTCATATCATCATGTACGTAAAATTCTAGAAATCAAATTGAAAAGTATCCAATGCTAAAAAAACTGAAAGGTATAGACACTTGGTTTCTTGAATCACTTTTAGTTTTCTTTTATTTACCATGCACTTTGCAAGCTGCCTTCCTTAATAATTTTAACCCAAACTAAAATTTGGAAAAGAGATGAAAACTGTAGAAATTGTTTTGTTTCTAAGACAGCATCAAGGGAATGAACTTCTATAAAAAAAAAAAAAAAAAAGGAAAAAAAAAGAGACAAATTCACCGACATGACAATATGGAGAAGCATTTTTTTTTAGGGTTTTTTTTTCTTAATGTATGTGGGAGAACTTGAACTCGGGACCTTTCACTTATACTCCTTTCCTCCGAACCACCCAACCGATCCCTTCCCCCGTGGAGAAGCAATTTAGTGTTCCAATCGCATTGAAAGGTTCTGAGCCATAACCCTTCCTGCAATTATTTTAGAGCTTGAAAAGCTCAATCCTGAAGAATAGCATTATTGCGAACGGGATCTGAGACGAATTTTCAGATAACCAAATTTTCCTGCCCCAGGTGACGAGCCTTCAAATATAAATGGCAAAAATCCTGTGGCAGCTTTGTATCTTTGTTGAATCTACATAAGAAAAAGAAAAATCATCAAGAATTTAGAACATAATCAGAGAATACTACGAGACCCCTTGAACAATTGGACTAGGAATTTGGAGCACATATCTCACAAGGCAATGTTACCACAAAAGGAAAAGGAATATGAAGGGAGAAAAAGATAAGAAACAAGTAGCTTTCAAAGTAATGAAAGACATCAAGTGCATATGGTTACATGGTAGATGTTCTGCTTCATGCTTACAAGGAAATTCATCCAAATTCCTCGGTCTTTGGTTGATATGAGGATGCAGATCATTATCTATCCTTAAGAAGTACAATCTCTAAATTTCATTAAACGATAGTGCTATTCTTTAAACAAGATGAAAATATTTGATAGCAAGTGCTCGAGCAGAAAATAATCAATAGTTCTTTCAATTCAAGGATACGCATAACAATAAGTTAAAGACACACTCATCAGCATACGCAGAAGGGATAACGAATGGATAGTGCACTCGCCCCCAACCAAAGTTGTAAAGTCACAACCTCTTCGATCATACGAATGTTTAAGAACCATTTATTGACATACACCAACATCAGCATAAGGACAAGCAAGCAAAGGGTGAACTTTTTGAGGGACAAGAAAATGGAAGGAAAAGATGGTCATCTCTGTAGAATAAGTAAACGATTAAGATTTTATAAATTTACCTCAAATATTTGTTCACTGCTTCTCAGAAGGTTCCTCCCAATAACGCAAACTGTTCCTCCAGAGCCGCCACCAGTAATTTTTGCCCCGAACAAGGTACCCATTTCAGATTTTGCCGATTTAGAATGCTGCAGTCGTTGTACCAATTCCACCAACCTATCTGTCCCATCCGACCCAAGTCCACAGTGGCTATAGCTGTAATGACACTGTACATAGCACTGTGTCAGTTAGAAGTAGAAAAAATTGGAGCCATAGTTTAAATTTCAACTAAAGCCCTTGACTGTGTTTTTGTCTTTGTCCATTTTTAGAGTATCATGAGCTGGAAAAACTGTATTGTTTCTCTTTATACCACTGTTCATTTTCACGTTGAACCATCATAACAGCATAGAGTAAATATAAATACACAAAATGTATAACTCAGATAAGAATCTGATTATAGGTTTTTTGAAAAAGATAAAAAAAAAAAAAGTCAAGTACCTGATACATTATTTCTCCAAGAGAAGAAAGCTGATCGTCAGAGGGAGCAGCAGATAATAATCCTTTAAAGGCCTGCATTTTTTAATCCACAGTGGTGACAGCAAGAGCAAAATTCGTAATCAGACAACTTCATCATAATGGTTGATCTCTAGCATTGCTGAACTAATTCAAAGTGAATAATGTATAAAAGAGGATTCATCAGAAGATTTCATCAGAATATAGATAATTAATGAGCACATAGGCAAAATTTGCAGGGAAGCGGACTTAAAATCTGATGTTCTGGTTCTAAAGATAGTTGTCAGCATTGTGCATTTGTGTTATTCCATAATGGAATGTATTGTTTTATGTGTGTGTGTGTGAGAGAGAGAGAGAAAGGGAGATGGGGAGAGAATAGACATTTTCAAAATAATAATTAGGAAAGCAAATTTAAAGTTAAAAACGAAAAAAGAAGAAAGAATTGCCGCAAACTTCTTTGGCGTTCTGTATTCTTGGTAATGCATAATCTCTTATAAACTGTGGTCAATAAAAGCACCAACCCTCACAGATCCATACTCTGGTTCTTGGAACCTAAGGGTGGTAATTACAAATTTTTCTGACTAAGACTCCATTGCTGTAGCCTGGAACTTTACTAGATCAACATGGACAAAATTTAGAAGATTACAATCAAGGAATACCTGCTCATACAACATCTATGGTGTATAATAAAAACTGACCTTGACTCGGAAGTTCTCGTATATAGGATGCCTGGTTGGTGCTCTCACTGCATAGGTATGCTTTTTGTCTATAACTGTTACAGAATCTTCATGATTGACATACTTATTTAAAAATTCCTGCCCTTGCAAATACTCTGGAAGCTTATCAACATAGGAAGCCTCATATCTAAAATTGAGGAAAAAGCGTATCATGAGATTCTGAACAAACAAACAACCAATCCCAAAGAGCATTGAATCTATTGATGCTATGTTACCTATGAGGTGACAGGTTGCACAAGTAATCAAGACAAGCCTCAGTTTCAAGTAAATTATTTCCATCCTTCTCTCTTTCATCTGAGGTGTTCCCATTGACTTGCTGGGAAGAGTTATTTTCTAACAAGCAAGAAATCTGTGCAGATGCAGTAGACTTCACTATCTTCCTACCCATAAAAGCACCAACCCTCACAGATCCATAATCTGCACCACCAACACTGCATAAAAACAAAAAACTTGTTCAGGTACATTTGTACCAACATGGTACTTTAACTTGGTTTATTGAGTATTTATCTTGAAAGGACCCTTTTATTGTAGTTCCCCAACAAATATTAAATCTACAAAATAACCACAAAAAGGATGACATAAGGAATATCAAATACTTTTCCACAAAATGAGAAAGGCGAATATCTGTCAGAAGGATAAATCCACAATTATGAAGTGACTCAGCAAAATAATCAGAATATGTTGATAAGTAGCTTTGCCTTGGCACAAACAACTTTGGCTTTGCCTTGTAGGTTTCACATGGGTTCCCAAAGAGAAATTGACTTCTAAAACAATCGGCAGCTTTAACGTCTATCTTTAAAACAATCAACTTCTTCCTTATCCATTGCTTCTAAGTCTTATGCTAATCTTATTCCTTTTCTCCTCGGTCTACTCCCTCTCCTTCTCCTCTTCTCCTTCTCCAATCTCCTCTACACACCCACGAGAAGAGAAGAATAAAAAGGAAGAGCAGCAACAAAAGCACACCATCTAAAACACGCCTCTTCTGGCATCTTTAACTGCCAAAACCCCTTCTGTGCAACCACAACTACCATCAACGTCATATCAAACTACCATGCAGAGGTGCCTTCTTTCATCTGCTGTGTTGGCCAAATCTCAGTGGCCAGACAATCATGATGATAAAGATGCCAAAATAGAGTGAAGCAGAAGTAATTCTCATCCTCGTCATCGTCAGCAGGAGAAAACCAAAGCCAACAAACACCATAAGTAGCAGAAGAAGAAGAGGGACAATTCAAATCGACAAGAAGAGATGAGGGCCATGGAAGTGGAAGATTACAACACTAGAACTAGTAGAGATGTTGGGCCTTGGTGGTTTTGCATGAAAACAAAATGGAGTGTTTGGTTGGAAGAACTGGACAAAAGACTTGAGGGGGAGGAGTGGAGAAGTGGAGTTGGAGTTTGACAACAAAGGACGCACAAGAAGAAGAAAAATGAGAAAGAATGAAACAAAATCAATTAGAAATCAATTTCTCTAAGTCGGGAACCCACAAAAATTAAAATATTCTGGTAAATAACCCTAGTTTTTTTGTGCATGACATAAAAAGTCTAAGATTGAGTGCTTTCCTTTGATATCATAATAATGCCAATTGCAAGAATAAAAAATCAAGACGGTATCAAAGGGAAAGCATTCTCAGATGCAACACCTGTGACGTATTCCTGAATCAATCCCCCAAAAACGTATATGGGGCGGGATTTCTACCAATCCTAGTACCTCAGCAGGCTGCATAGGAACAATGTATGGTTTAGAATTAATTGGATTGTCATAAAAGATGCAAAAGCTGCACACCAGATTATGCTTACCTGACAAACCATTGCCAGAAGTTTGTTTGCTTCACCACATGCAGAAGCCATCTGATCCATCACTCCACATGGGGCACCAACAACATGATTCTCTACCTGTTAGAAGCTTGAAGAGGGAACTTAAAATGAAAATTGGTGGTATAAAAGCTAATATATAACCAAAAGTAAGACACAGACAACAGGAAGTTTAGAGGAGCATGCCTTCTGGCAAAGCAAAGCAAGATCTCTCGGGGCAATGGTCAATCCTGCAAGAATAGGTGTAACACATAAAAATTAATGTTTATCAAGTATGAGGATAACTTATCAGGCATAATCATGAGTACTTTGATTGGGTGTTAGCCATTTTAATAGCTTAGTAAGTGGCAGATAAACACATAAATCATACTGTAGAACCACCTCAGCCAAATATGCAAACCAAATTTGTGACATTTTACATCTTCAGCTTCTACAACCATCAATTTAACCTTATTAGTCACTTGTCTATAAAAATTGAAGTTTCCCTACCTAAGCCTTTACAAAACTTTAAGGAAAAGAACAAAATCTTGGGGATTGAAAGTATTAACATTAAAAAGAGAAGTATCACGCTATCACTTGGACAATTATGTAACCCAGCTAAAGTAAGTGAACTTTAACAGCACCAACACTATAATCAATTATTAAGTACATAGAAATGCCAATTGTGCAGAATGAATATCTATAATTTCTTTTTGACTAAGATGATTCTGAAATTTTACTACATCTACTTTTGAATGGCCATACTCCACTTATAGGTAATAGCTACACTAGACCCAACAGAAGCAAGAGCAATTAAAACAGTTTGTACAGTCAAAATAAGGACATAAATTCTTGGATGCATTCATCACCAAAAATTACATCAAAGAGGAAATTGAAATGGCATATACCATGAGCAGCTGCAACAGCCGACATGCTGGCAACTTCTACTGCAGCAGAAGAGGATACCCCTTTTCCTTCTGGAACCCCTGAGCTTACCTGGGTGGAAACTATTGTTAGCAATACATTGGTGCAACTCAAGCACCTAGAAACTATAGGAAATTTAAACTTTTAAGAGAAACCAGATCGAGATTAAAATCTTGAGTCATCTATTTTGGCAAGTGAAGCCCATCCCCATTAACAGCATCTTATTGCTTCTAATATTTATTTTGGCTCATTAACCCCCTCTGCATAATTTCTTGCTAGGTGTTTCTTACTGTTTAATTTCCTGCCTCTAGATAGCTACATCCATATTTTTAATTCAAAACGAAATGGAACATATAGAACTTCTTTACATGGACTAAATTCAACTCCAATTATCACCAAAGCTTATTGCTCTTCAAAACATGATCCGACGCTGTTATTCTTAGTTTGTAAAATCTTCATAATCAACGAATCTGTTGTGAATAATTTATGGGTCAGCAGGCAGCCAAGACAGGATTGGCAGGCAGCACTAACAAGCCCAGTTTGTGATTAACATGTTACTTCTTATGGTGCCTTGCTTTATTTCTTGGAAGATATTTGATGGCATGTTTGGCATCCCTGTTATTAGAGTGTTCCACAATCAAATGAATACCTTTGGATCAATTCTTTTGTTTATCTAAAATAAGTAAATAAAATAATCTTTTTCTTGCATTGGTACTAAAGCATGTGCTGACTGCATAAATTTTTCCAAGAAACATTAGTATCAAATGTATACACATGAAATCCACAAACAATTAAAAGCATTTATACCAGTATGCTGATACTGTCTTCAAAACGAACACCCAATTCAGTCATCAGCACCAAAATTGTACCTGCAACATATGCTGCCCACCTAGAAAGGGTTGTTGAAAAGTGACGAGACTGGTGACTGATAACAATGAAAGTACATAGTCCTATGATAGAAAATGCACTTACTTCTGTGATGGATCCTGTGAAAAGTACTTTCGTGCTTTTTCATATGATATAGGTTTGCCACTATCTATTAAACCTGACAAGTCCATGTCAAACGTTGGTCCACGATTGCCCAATTCTGATCCTAACGATACCTTCAAGCAGCAAGTAATGATTATTGACTTTTTTATGTATTTGTAAGAAAATAATCTTCCAATACCACATCCAATGATCAAGAAATGAATTCACGAAGAACAAGAATCCAAAATAAAAGGAGATTATTCATAATTTTTTGTATCTGCAACCAAATAATCTTGCAATACCACATCCAATGAACTAGAGATGGATTCATGCAGAATAAGAATCCAAAGTCTGAGACAGACATGTTTCGTGGACTCTTCTCCCCATCGACACCCATTCAGACACGATACAAATCCGGTAATGATATTGGATCTTTTGTCCCACACTTCATTTGAAGTTTGGACTCCTCAACGGTTAACAAACACAAGAAATACAGAGAGAGAATAGCTGGAATATGTTACTTCTGGTTGAAATCACTATGTATGCATGTCAAAGATTTTGACTCTAATTATCATGACTCTTTTCTTTCCTTCTCTTATATGCTTTCACACCAACAAATATGCACTTGTGAACATGAGTGGTAAATTAAAATAAGTCGGTTTCCTGTCGTCATATTTACTTAATAAGTCAATTACAACTGAGGATACAAGTTAGACCCAGGTACCCGTGTTGAGCCATTATGTGGTTTCCCGATATCACAGGTCTGGAAAATCAACAAATCAGACAAATAGGCTCATAATCATAACCAACATCTGTTGCCAGGTCCATGTAGCATGCACTAATATACATTGGAGGAATCATGAAAAGTTCTTTGCATTATAATACTGATTACACGAAAGTAAATGGTGAGTTCAGCTCTTCTTTCTTGAATAATATGAGAGTCAAAATGTCCTTGGGTTTCGTGGAAAGACTAAAGGCCCCATCCAAGAGGCACCCAATTTGATTATCTTCAAAAAAATGAGTTGCCGGAGAAAGTAATGGACATGTGACAAAAACAAAGTGATAAGTAAAATAACATGCTTTTCTTCTCGTGACTTAGATGGTATTCACAGGATAAGTACAATATGTTAAAAAAAGACAAAAGGGAGCACTTTCTAACAATGATGCTTATTGGTTAAAGGCCACGTGGAAAGAAAAGCCAGTGGTTGAAACAAATGTATGAAGCAATAGCTCTACAGCTCACATAGATCGTAAACCAATTTAAGGACTTCCCTAGGGGCCAGATTTTTGCAACAAAAATAAAGCACATCTCCGCCAAAATCAGATGATTTTGTTAGAAAATGCAATAAAAGATCTCTAATAGTGACATAAAATTTTAGTGTTGTTTAGGCCAGTCTCTTAACTATGTTACAGGTCAAAAGCATACAGAAAAATATTCATTGCAAGTTCAAGCAATAAAAGATCTCTCTCTCTCTCAAAGAGAGACAAGGGGGGGGGGGGGGGGGGAGGGCACAAGAAACATTCCAAATTAGCTAGCTTAGGATTAAACGGTATACTGCAAATTCACTTAAACTTTCCTATGCAAAATTCAAGGAGCTACTAATGATGTAAAACAGAATCAATGAACATACTATCTGGATTACAGGGGTTGGTGCTTCTTTTTGCTGCCTGGCCTGTGCATGTTTCCACAACTTCTGCTTGCTCGGATGATTCCTCTGAATGGCAACATGGCATGCTTCCCTAATAGGCATCTGAGAAATCAGAAGCATCCAATACAGTTAGGGATACACTGTGACGATGTAATGAACTTTACATGAATAAAGCTTAGTAGTGCGAATATCGGAGGAAAACAAATGGCAGAAACCACCTGCAGAACAAGACTCCCTGAATAGTCTGCAATCCCTCCCATTACATCTAATCTTCCTGGAGCTCTAGCAACAAATATTTCATCCTGTAGAAACAGAAATTGACTAAAACAAGAGCATAAAGAAGCAAAAGACGTTCCGAGGACCTAATTAGTATAAATAAGCACAGAGATAAAGGAATCTAGAGAAATGAAAATTCCATGAAACTCCATTTAT
Organism: Coffea eugenioides; assembly: GCF_003713205.1. Lineage (NCBI taxonomy): Eukaryota > Viridiplantae > Streptophyta > Magnoliopsida > Gentianales > Rubiaceae > Coffea > Coffea eugenioides. The sequence goes on from NC_040040.1 coordinate 54,564,285, forward strand.
TGTGAAAGAGTTCTGCAGACCTGTATACTTGTAATTGAATTAAACCACGTCAGGACATTAAATTTATTTTCATTTGTTGTCTCACTAAAATATACAGTAGTGGGAAAAATAAATTTCCCATACCTCCCAGTTAAAGAGTGCTGCAGCAGCCAGGCTCTCGCGGGACTGGTGTGTGTTATGATTCACAGGATCAGCTAAGGCACGTAATTCTGCCAAACCCTTAAGGAAACTTATTGTGTCTGACAGACCATGGTGATCTCCATGAAGAATTTCAAAGTCTTCAATTCTACAACATATCCCATTTACCAAAAAAAAGCAATATTTTAGAAGTATCTCAAAGACTCCAGATTGTATTAGATAACAAGGGAATAAGCCAGAAAATGGATGGGAATTTACTCTTTTGTACATGAGATAGCTGGACTTGATTTATCATTTGGCGATGCACTTCGAAAACTTAGTTCATTTTGCGCTACTGCATACCACTCAGGGATGGCTATATCTTTACCAGGAACTCTCTGAAGCTGATACCCAAGAACAATTGCATCTCGCAACCTCCTCGATCCACTAGGCTATATCAGGAAAAAGCATGCAGAATAAACCTTGTGAGGTTCCAAGTATGATCAGCAACAAACACAATTCAGACTCTGGACATCGCGACCTTGCAAACAAAGTCATTTTGCTAAAGAGAGATCTAAAGAAAGAGCAAAACCATTTTGCTTTTAGATACTAACTTCTCCAATTGACTACATTGTAATACATGCATGTACTACATTCTTAAATGGATTTCAATAAGTCCATAAATCTAAAGCTGTGTCTCTTATCATTGACATTGACCAAGTTGGAGCCAAATCTCACACATATAAAGTGAATCAAAGAAGGTAGGACAGAAATGGTCTTGTACCATTTGTCCCCTCTATTATTATTGTTTAAACAGGTGATGTACATGGTATTGATTTGGAATTCCCAAATCTTTCTTAGAAGTATTTTCAAAAACATTCCCTGATAGTCTGCCAACTCTAGGATATAGGGAAAGTGTTTCAAGCAAAGCAAACAGCATGCAACACAAAAGGACCAGATTGACAGCTCATTTTACTGTTGATACTGGGTTTTAATTGTTAACTATGTCCTCAGTCCCATATATATTTATGTATCTGTTTCATTGATTTTCTGAAGCTAAAAATGTAAGGCTATGGTAGATATTTTGATAAAATATTGGAATTTTACCATCGAGGTACTGTACATCATCCATAATCGAGGTATAAACCAGGGTATTGACAAATATTGGTTGCAAAGAAAGATTCAGTTGCCAGGATTATTGCCATATTGACTGGACATATCTGAGGTTCAAATAAGCTTAGAACAAACAACTGTGACTACCACGCACCTGACCAAAATGTAAACCTGGACAAATGAAAGTCTGATTGTTATTAAGTTGAACAGACATTACCTTACAAGAAGCATGACTTTTTCCTGAAGCCGTATCCTGTAGTATGTTGGCAGCCACCTGAGGAGTCGTTAGGTAACAGCAAGAGATCAACAGTTAATCCAGGTATTTCAAAACGAGGTGTAAAAGAAACCTGAGCAGATTGCTGAGCAAGGAAAACACATGAGAGAGAGAGAGAGAGAGAGAGAGAGAGAGAGAGAGCACCAGAACACTGGAAGCAAGCTAATTCTGATAGTCATGATTGGAAAGCAATCACTTCCACCTTCAACCTTAATTCTTGGGCATGTTTCATTAAGGGTGAAAATAACTTTTATAATCACTTTTCCGTTTTGTCACAAAGAATTCAAAAAACCAGTAATACTGTATATCTCAATATGCTAATATATTACCAATTGCATGTACTAAAACCAGAATTCAACATGAACTTTTTGTATTCATTTATTTCAATAATCAATATCAAAAGTCCAGGTAAACCTTTCTTCATTTCATTATTAAACCGCTTCGACGGCACAAATTGCCTTTGAAAGTGATGAGGTTGTCTACATCGTACAAACCCAAGAATATTAGCTATTTAATAACCTGTGACTTAGAAGAGATTTATGGAAAAAGGGAGGAAACAACTCAATCTTTTCATATGTCAGTTTTATGCTTGGTGACATTCCACTTTACAATAATAAGTAAAACAAGAAAGAATCTACCTCAGCACCATTAATGCCACCATTGTAGCAGGGTTTCAAGGTTATAGCACGTTCAAGATATGGGGCCCAGTGTCCAGTGAGAAGATCCCTCCTAATCATCTCAACACCACACTGAAAGTGCTGTTTCACAAGATAGGTGGATATTCCGAAATGAGCTCAAATCTTTTTTATTGTCAGAAAACAAGCCTACAGAATAAGCAAGCATAATACTTTACCTCAAGCATATGTCTCAAAAATGGTTCTTCATTAAAATAATCTCTGCGCACAAAAATGAATGGCACTCCATATGCTAGAGCTTCACTAACTGTGCCATATCCTATTTTACCTGAGGAGACAATAGAAACAAGATAATATGTCTAGCTGCCACAGAAGAAAACTAATTGTAGAAACCTAATTCTGGAAGAAGTTACCAAGCATGCAGTCCGAAGCAGCAACTACGTCAGGTGTATATACATCTTTAGGGAGCTTTAAAAAATTTCCAGGAAGCTCCTGATCTTCAGAAGCACCACATACCTACATGATCAAAGAGCACTTGAATTTCAAACACACGCTGTATGTCTAAACCACAGTGCAAAAGATGGAAAAAGCTGATCAAATGCTCAAGAAGATTAACCAAGCATATCCATCCAGAAGGTAGATAGTCCTCTTTCAGATTCCATCCTGATAGCTGGCAAGAGGAGACAAAATTCTCATTAGTTATAATAGCTTGAGAGTGCACCAAACACCTTTTAAGAAACATGGCATCATTTACTACTATGTCAGTGCTCCAAAAAGGAATAGGAATAATCCCATAGATGTACTCAGATAATGATATGAAAAAGATGAGCCTCTGCAAAAGTTTTCTACTTAATTTGCATGATGCATTCATGACTGTTGTCATGAACTCAAATTCTGAAATGAACAAGAAAAGTGGAAAGAACATATTATTATTTGATAGGGAAACCAGAGTCATTTCAGGGCTACATTCCAAAATAGGAGAAATGTCAGATACAAATCCGAAAAACATTAACTTTACCTGCCCACCAAAATTATAGAGAAGAACTTTTTTGTCGTCCCCAATTCCTAGCTCTTTCCTAACCTACAAAATGCAATACTTGAGGACACAACAGCATATGGTGTGCAAACATGAACATGCACAGATTTAAGGCCAAACCTCTGCTCGGGATTTGTGTAGCCTCCTCACAACAAGAGGCACATCAACAACATCACGGAATGCAGGCACTGAAAATCATTTCTTACATAATTTGAGATAACAGAAGTTAACTTCAATAAAACATTAATACAGAAGATTAAGGTTTCTCTTTTCCCCTTTTCTTCAATAAATAAAACACAAGATATCAATTTGAAGAAGTATGAAATATTGGGATCCAAACAATGCAATGTCGGTATCAGAAAACGAGTGAAACTCCAACTATGTTTGATTATAAGATACTAAAGTAAAGGAAACTAATATAGAACGAATGAAAAGCAACAAAGTTGCATGGACAGGACATACTTGGGCAATATCCAGGTAGACGAATTAGAAATTCACAACGAGAATAATCTTCAGCTATCTGCATATGTCAGGTTGAATGTAAAATTAGATGGTTCAAGATCACTATACTTGTATAAACAAAGAGATTAATCAAAAGCTCATTGAAGAAGAATGTAGATATTAAAACGTCTATGCTCAACATATCCATAAAACACGCACAAAGATGATAAGCTTAAGTAAATTATCTCGGAATTCTTTTTGCAAATACTAATAAATCCATTTAGTGTTACCAAAACCAAAAGACACTTAATTGGAAAAGATATTTCACCAACCTAATGCTTGATAAGAAATAAATTAACAAAATCCCTGATAAAAACAAAGTTTTTAATATGAGTCCATTGTTACTGATGACATGCACATATATATATAAATTACTTGAAGTTCCTATAATGTGAACACAATGTAAGGTCTGTCACATCTGGAGAAAAGTTAAATTACATCAAGGCAACATGTGATTCAAGAATGGCATTTGACCACTTGCTTTCCCAAGGATATCGATATCACCTTCCTGTAGGAGTTTATTACAAGTGGTGATATTTGTTTCACTGCAATGTTGCACATATATTGCTGATTCTTTTTGTGTTAACTGTGTGCTTGTTGAAAAACAAAAACACACTCAGCTCAACTCCAAGCTTCTTGTAGTTCCTAGATCCTATGTCATTCGTAAGATTCTTACAGGATTGCAAGCAACCTTCTCTACTTCACATATACATGTTTAATCACAATTGACAGCCAGATATTTTGGTGCAAGTACATTTTAAACTTCTTTTCTACACCTGATTGCTTAGGCATTCCAATGTTATTCTTCCAATCTGACCACTGAATGCCACCAACAGATTCACATACGAAACCAACAGATTTCCATTACTCCCATTAGTTCGTCAGTTTTGCTTTTGGAAACCAGGAAAAGCTTGCCCCATTTTGATGTTTGCTTAAAGGATTTAGCATGTAAAGTCTAAAGCTTTCCAGACCATTACCCACTCTTCAACTTCTCAAGTACATAGTCATTTGCAAGCAGACAGAAAATCGGGTTTTCATTCTATGCCAATACCAAGATGGAAATAAGAAGAGATCATTTGAATTTCATGACTCACTAATCTAAAATGATTTGGAAGGTGGTCTATTGAGTTCCCTTTTGTTTTCTTTGGTTGGGGGAATGATATTTGTCCTCTACTGTGCCTCCCCCCAAATGACCCCCAGTATGCCCCTTAAAAGAAAGATTTAGCAGATAAGTTCCAATGCAGATTAAAATCACCTGCCAAATTATTGGACGGTTGGTATATCCTGCAGCCATCACATACTCAGCATAGATGAAATCCCAACTGCCAGGAGCAAACGAAAAATATAATAAACACCTAAAACAGTCCTGTCTAATGCCAATTGACGATGATACACTAGTCAAACTCCAATTGCCAACATATTTTACAACTTAAAAGCAAAAGTTGAATCACAACCAGGGAAAAGAACCATGGCTGTTGACATTGCTTATGAGATATATATGTTGGTTGCGAACAGCCCAGTCACCTCATTGGAAATGCCTGAATAGCGATAAAGGCGACAAAACAGACATTGAATTGCCACATTACATTTCTATTCCTAACAATTCAAAACAGAAGAAGAGAGAAATCCTTGGTTGAAGACCTAAAGAAAGAATATTAACCCAGGACGCATCTGAAAATCTCTCACCATGATGCAGGGGGCAAAAAACAGAGAGAAACTCGTGCAAAAATCTACTAACGAATCAAACTATAACTATGGTTGAGTCATGTCTCCTTCTTGACATCAGCATTTTAGAAAGAATATGAAACTGATCCTCTCAAACATATAAAACACTATGTAGCACCATCCCTACAGCTTAATCCTCAAAAATGACCACCAGCATCCCAGGCAGGAAGGCAACAAGGACTCTAATTTCAAGTCTAAAAGTCAGCTTGTTAAATTTTGAAACTAAGCTCAGTTGATTATAATCTAAAACAGAAATAAAACAAAATAAAATAACCAAAAAAACTTGAGCATAAGCTGTAGATGAACCACAGAGGCAATTGCTCAAGAGCCGACAAATCAACAGCAGCAAAATGCACCATTGTTTAACAAGATGCAACAGTTGTGGTTACGCCCATGTGCTCCCAGAAGCATCCTCTACATTTATTTGGACTTCAAACAGACAGACACATTGGGAAGTCAAACATCTTTGAATTTATACTTGCTATCTAAGGAAACCTCAAATATATAAAACTGATAGCTTAAAAATCCTGCACAAAATTGCTCTAAGATTTGAATGAGGCAAACCTCTCTGATAATGAGGCCATTCTTGAAAATAAACATTAGAACACCGAAGTGTACCTGAAGTTGGTTACACAAACTGAATGAATTCCGGCATCTGCAGCAGCACGACATGCAACAGGGACGACATCTGAAACCTATTTGCACAAAATCAAACCATCTGAAAGGGGCTTCATAGGAAGTAAACTTTTCTAAAACCTATCAGAATAGGCACCTTAAACCCACATGAATGTGTGACATAGAGAACTATTTTTGTCTATTAACACACTGACATTACCTGTGTTGCCTTACAGTTTCTTTTAACCATGAACTTCAGATAAAAGGAATACCCTTTCAATGATGTCAAACAACAAGTATTTAACCATAAACTGAACAAGAGATTACCACCAAGTCAGCCTTGATAGATTTCAGCCACTCTACTTCTGTTGCCAAAATGGAAGCCCGTGGCACAACTGCTGTTTCAATGTACTACATTTACCATATCAAGAAAATAAACAGTAAATCTGCTTGCTCTCTGAGGGAAAGAATTAAGGCACAGACAGGATAACACAAATGTTCCATTGGTTGATTATACCTTCTCCAAGGAGGCAAGGCGGTCAACAGTCAAAGCATCTGCTTGAACAGCCCCAGAATCCAACAGCACCTGGCAGGTTCATAAAAGCTTGAGATCTTGAATTGCAGAATAAGGCAGAAAAGGTAAAACAAAAAATAATTAAGAAAGATCACGAACAAATAATCAAGTCATGTATGAAAAATTTACTCCAGAGAGCCATCCATATAATGTAAATTCAAATACAACAAAATTGTCAGTTCAACTTGAAAACTACTAACTGAAGAGCAAACATTATATGTGCAAATTAAAACCTAATGAGGAGTTGGCAACACAATCTACTGACCTTGCGAATGAAAAGCCTGGGTGACTGTATTGCAGTTGTAAAAACATATTCAGGAGCACCAGAAACCACATGGACATGATGCCCAGATTGTATAAGATTACGCACCACCTGTCAAACGCAACATCAGGATTTTTTTTTTTGTTTTTGCAAAACAAAACAATAAAATTGAACGCTAGACAATGTACAAGTTAACACATTCTGAGTTTGCATTGTGCAAATTAATCACTCCAGTTTTGCTTTTCATAGATTGGCAACAGAAGAAAGCACATAATAAAGTAATTCCTCTATAAACCCTTATTGACTTAATACTAAAAGTTCACCATGAATCAGTATTCATCAGCTTCTACTGTCAATTCACACAAGCAGTTCTAACACAAACAAATGAGAAGCCTTCTTAAAAAGGATACGGATAAGAATAAATTGTCTCAATATTAATTAAGATTGCTTATCGAAAAAAAACAACAACAATAAGTGCATCTTTTTCAACAAGTAAAGAAAAGAAAACTCTCAATATAGAACTGTACTTGGTAACCTACCAATCAAAATTTTTAACAAGGACTCTACTATCCAATACAACAAGAGACCCTGTCTAAATCTGTTGGCCAGAAAAACTGCAGCTGAGAAAAAGAAGCAAGCACTTGCAGGGTTGATTCATGACAAGAAAATTAAAAAAAGATTTGGCTTTTTCCCACTCTCTACATTCAGATAAGTAGATTACTACTGCACGTCCAACTTGATTTGCTTATTGAAATACTATTGCACATCCCTAACAGTTAAGTATCTACCATTGAATTTGCAACATTGGAACTCCATCAAGAAGTACACCCCCGTTTCACTTCCATAGTGTGAGCTCAAGATCATGATAGTCCCACAAACCCATTTTCCCTTATAATTTACACCAACCCCAAAATGAATTGCAGTGATCATATCCCACATATCCATAATCAGGATGCATAGTGTCCATTCCACAGATCGAAATCCCCCCTTGAATGGTGTCCGGATCCAAATAAAACCAGTTGCAATAATCCCATCTGATCATATGACTCAAGCTTCCAGAATTGCAACTTCTGAATAAACAGGATTAATTTCTGGCCAAAATCAAAACCCACATTATCATCCACCCAAAAAACCCTCCCACCAATGAACATTTTCAGCAATAAGCAACCCCAAATACTCAAACACGAAATGCAACAAAAATCCATCAGACAAAACCTCCAAAAATACCAAAACTTCTAGAAAAAATGTATTGAAAACTGTAGTAAACAGTAACAAATACCTCAACAGCACGAGTGGCATGGCCAAATCCATGACCAGTAACATAATAGGCAAAAACGAGAGAGTTCTTCGGTGATCCTCCCATTTCTTCTGGAATATTTCCTGAATTCTTCAAAAACCGATCTTGAAAACCTCAAACACGAAAAACCCAAGTCCAATTTTGTATCTTTATTTTTTTTTCCACCCAAAATGGCAATCAAGTTAGGCCACCCTTTGTACCATATAAAATTTTTGACAGCTTGTCTTGACTCTGAATGGACTTAATTTTGAAAGAAATCAATGATCCCATTAAAATAGGCCCAATTGGGTAATCTAAAAGTGGCTTACATTTGTCTTTCTTATCCATTCCTAACTACGACTGTAATCGGCTTGAGTTTATCCTTTATCCGGTTAGCAGATTTTGAGGTAAATTCAAAATCTTCTTGTTTGTTAAGGTTTTTTTGCTTCTATTTTTGGGCAATAGATTTAGATAAAGTTATTACATTAAAAGATCAGAAACATCCAAATAAGCGCGGGAGAGTATGGTCACAGATTGGTTTGGTTGTTGAGCTCTGGAGTCACTTTCATCAGTACGTTGCCAGTTTCTACTCTGTCCTTTTTTTCTTTTTTTCTTTTTGGCTTTTACCCATTTTTCCAAATTTAGATTTTGCCTTTTTATTATAAAATATTTGGTACTGGAAAATAGGATAAACCTCCCTCAGTTATCTCCTTATCCCAGTTTGGTCCCCTGTTCTTTTAATTGCAACACTTCTCCTTAATTTTTCAAATTAAGCGAAATACACACTGCTTTTCTTAGTGATTTTTCAATCAATGAAATGAACTCGTCCATACCACTAAAATTGCCCTCAGACTTTTTTTTTATAGAAAAGATTATTTCATTCAATTAAATCTGTACTAATAGCAGAAAATATATCAAACAAACATGACACAAATATATATAAATATAAAATCAATAGATATAACAGATTTAAGAAAATAATACAAATAAAGGTAAATTTGATATTCCTATATATCTTTCATCCAGATGCATCACTGTACCCCAATACATTAGTGCATGTCTGCTGACAATAAAATCTATTTAAAACTAGTTCAAGTCCAAAAAAAAATTTAGATTTGACAATAAAGGAGAAATTGCAAATCTGAGAAACTAGATTCTAAATCTACAAAAACTCAAATTTCACAAAGATAAAAACCTAAAAAACTCTCACAAGAAAATATTCAAAAGAGAATAAAACTCTCACTAAAACAATTTAAGAGAGAAGAAACTCTCACTAGAAGATCTTAAGAGAGGAGAATCTAAACTATCAAGAGTACTTTCTCCCATGGGGAAAGACCAGAGTTGGTCTCTCTCCCATGGAAGAGATGAAGAAAAAAATCTTGATAAAAGAGTTCTAGAGAAAAGGAAAAAAAAAAAAAAGAGTTTTAGAGATCGAAGGGAGGTAGAATTAAAGGCAAGTTAGGATCCCCTCGAACTTAAACTCACCTAAATTAAGGTCTCATTGCCTCGTTCTCACTAAACATCTAGCCATGAGAAATCTCATGATTATGCCCAAGTCTAGTCGAAGTGAATGCTAATGTTTCTATTTTTATTTTTGTCAGCTAGATCTTAATGTCAAAAGAGTTAGAAGGTTGATATAAGTTAATATAGGGCTGGCTGTAAGGCAAATTGTGGCAACGAAGACTATATTAAGAAGAAGGGGTATCAAATGTTGCACCTAAAGAAGAAGGGGTTTTAGTGGGACAAATACAAAAACAAAATATTGAAAAGTATAAGGGGTTTGCTGTGTATTACCCTAAGAAATCTAATACCATTTGGTTGAAAAAAAAAAAAAGAATGATAAGACAAACACATATTTCCAGGATTTGTATTTTTAGGCACATATTGCTTTTTATGTTTTTTTTCATTTTTTTTTTGTGTTCACAAGGGAGGAGTGAATTTTCATTGTAATGCGAAAGTAAAGGCTGACAACATGCAGTTTTATTTACTTTTGGAATCTTTGTAATAGGAGTTTTGCAAAAAAAAATTACTCTCTGCCTTGTATTACTTTTGAGTTTATTTAGGGTAAAACACAATAAACCCCACCCAATTTTCAATCTTTTCTCGGATAATTTTAGTTGCAAGACCACTAGAGGGACAGAAAAAGTAATCCTAAAAGGAGTCAATAGATGACATTCTAAATATTGTCCTCCATTTTTGCACTTTCAAAATTAAATTAATACTTCAGTTTTACAAAAATTCTAATATTTACTCACAAGTTCTTGGAAAACAGTGAAACCACCGAATCAAAACCTTTCTAGTTATCAATATATTTTATACTAGGAATTGAGATGCTTTATTCATCAACAAACTTTAGAGTTAGGTCGGCCATCATAATCGTAAGTTGACTATTAATAGGACCAGGTGCAATTGTCACCATAATTATAGTTGCTTGACAGGAAGGTTCACGTTTCAAATAGCATGCTCTAATTTCTTCCGTCTTGGATGTCATGATGTGTTCTTCTTTGAAGCTCTCTCAATTATGATGTTCAATTCGATGAAATTGTTTAATTCGCAGTATAATAAGGCTCTAACAAATCATAAATTCGTTTACAAGGTATAAATTCTTTTCCGGTAGTATCTAAGTACAAAGTCTCTTAAGAAAGTTACCAAATATAAAACAAGGGATAATTTCAGGAACCTCCTTTGAGATTTATAACAATTTCACCTAATTCTCTTGAGATTTGAAAAATTACGTATACCTGTCCTGAGTTTATCATTTTGGTAACAAAAACTATTTAATGGTCACAATTTTGAATGAATAGTCCAAAATGCTCTCATGAAATTGTGAAATTCATTTTACTTTCTTGTAAAATTATTTAAAAAGTATGAAATATGTACAAAATCTCAAATCCATTTTCAACTTTCGTTTTTGCTATTTTAAACATTTCATATTATCATATCTCAAATTAGTACTATTATCACCGTGACCACTACCACCATCAGTTTCTAAATTCTAAAACCTCAATCGAAATTATAAAAAAAAAAAAATCAGCATTGTTGATCTCAAAAAATTTCAATAACTACAATAATGTAATATCCTATCTCTCAAATGTTGGGGTACCAATATCAACCCTATCCTTTTTAAACCTTCAACTTACATCTTCTTCTATTCATCTCCAAATCCTCCAAACAAAGCTAAAATTAATTTGTAATATGTTAAATTTGTGTTTAAGACATAATTGGTTATTCCATGAGTGAATTTTATTTTCATTTCTATTAAATATTTGTGATGGATTTATATGAACAAAATTAGGAATGGATTGTTTAATTGCATGAAAAATATTAATATGTTAAGGCTATTATGGCCATTTTGTTAGGCCAAGAGCATTAAGTGTAATATTGCAAATCTCAAAGGTACTAGGTCAAATTGTCAAAAATTTCGAGGAGGTTTCTGAAATTATCCCATAAAACAATTGATGTATTAAAAAAAAAAATGCTGAAGTTAACCAAGCAAACATCAATCACTATCAAGATTCACAGCATGCAGAGTTTGACAAAATATCACCTAATCAGTTTCATCAAATCCGACTTTAGAAGCAAACTTCTCATTTCTTAAATTACACCCAAATTTTGATGTTGTACAGGATAACATCCTAATCGTGCATTTGTTTCAGAAAAAGGAATGAAAAACAATTTTAGTTTGCACCATGTAAATGATATTGTACATAACAATATAACATGCACGGATTCTACACGTACCGCATGCTATCTTGAACATGTCATGCGTGGAGTTCATGTGTATCTTTGGTCTAGTGATGTACAAACATGCATTTGACAAAAAAGACCAATTCAATTGATGGGCAATTTTCTAAATGGATGTTTTGGAAAACTATTTCCAGGGAGGATCAATCAAATGTTGAACAATCACTTTCCTGAGGTTATCACTTCAATGCATTTACAGCTGTTCTATTGGAAAATTTTCAATGATTTTTGGAAGTGGATGTATATTCATCTGTATGATTGAAAAGTAGTGACTTTAGAGGAATTCCATGCATATACAAATTTAGTAAATGAACTAGTTCATTGTATGTACAATTAGTTAGTTCATAATATAAACAAGTTCATAGTTGCACAAGTTCATGGTATCAACAAAATTCTTGATTTCTCCTAATTAACATTTCTCTAAATCTATAAAGGTCAAATGGATCTTGGTTTAATGTAGAAAACTATATCTCATTTCACTTAGTTTGTTTTAAAAAAGTTCATCATTCTTATTCTAGTGGTTTAAGAAACAAGCACAAGCTATGTTGAACATTGTTACACCATTTAATCCTCAAGGGTATTTCTCCTTCTACTGTACTTAATAACAGATAACTATAACATTAAGAAAAGTGTATCTAATTGCAGAACTTGTAAAATTCTTACAAGTTTTCTAGTTAAGGTTTCCAACAACTTCTTACTTTTTTCCATCTTCTGTTCCCACACTTTCATTCTTCTTTTTTTTTTTGGATGAAAATATGTTTTTTTTTTTTTAACAAAAACATGTGATTGCATTCATGTGAAGCATAAATTCATGGAAGTACCAAATAATAGATGATCTTTTTGAGTAATCTACCAATGCTGTGGACTACAGATGCTTTGATGCCCAAAAGGGATTGTTCTCCATCAATCCTGTTTGCAAGGAACTGATGACAAATCCCAGGTTGTAGTTTGACAGGTTTGCGGCTTACAAATTATCCACAACAGTCATTCTGGTCGGGCTCAAGCAAAGAATGCATCCAATGTTATTGTTTCTGCATTAAACGTTCAGCATCTCCAAGCTGCACTTCACCTCCTTGCGACTCGTATCCTTTCTCAAACATCTTCTCGATCTGCTCCAGAGATTTGCCTTTCGTTTCTGGAACAATCATGTAAACAAAGGCAACAGAAGTAACTGAAATTGCACTAAAGAGAAAAAAGGTTCCAGCCACGGAAATTGCACGAGAAACAGAATGGAAGGACATGGCAATTAGACCACTGCACACCCTATTACCCACAGCTCCAAGCGCTGATGCTTGAGCACGAAACCTTATAGGAAATATTTCAGATGTCAACACCCAGCAGACTGGACCCATCCCCACAGAAAAGAATGCTACATTTCCACAAACTGACAGTATTGCCAAAGCAATCCCCAAAGATCCATGTCCCAGTAATGAGAGGCTGATTGCCACTGTGAACAAACATGCAGTCATCCCAATTGTGCTTGCATACAGCAGAGGCTTCCTTCCAACTTTGTCAATTTAAAAAGTTGCTACAAGTACAAATACCGTCTTTGTAACACCCACAGCTACTGTAGCAGCAAGAAGCTTTGATTCGCCCTGCATACCAGCAGCTTTAAAGATCTCGGGACTATAATAAACAGTTGCATCAATACCAGTAACTTGTTAGTAACACTGGATTCCAAACCCGGTGAGTAACATCCTGCGCAGTGCAGGAGAAGGGCTTAAAAGTTCACGCCAGACAGGCTTGTCTTCATAGTTTTGTGCATCAGTATTTCCAGCAGCCAATTGAATTTCTGCTAATCTCTCCTCGACCTCTGCATCATTTTCATTTGTTTTTAACAGAACAGACCTAGCTTCTTCAACTCGGTTCTGCACAACCAACCACCTTGGTGACTCGGGGATTACAAATAAAGCAAATGCTATCAAAACTGAGGGCACAATTCCCACAACCAGCATTATCCTCCAATTTATGTGTGCTGGAAGCCCGGAAAATGCATAATTAGAGACATAACCAAGAAGAATTCCGATATTAATGAAAATTTCTGGAAAGGAGGTGAGTGAGCCTCTAGCAACAGTAGGTGATATCTCCGCAATATAAACAGGTGCAATCAAAATATATGTTATTGTTGAACTTTCTTAGAACACAACAAAAAAAATGGCAATACAAGTGGGGGGATGAGCAACTATCTTCATTCTCTCCACACTAACATGAACAACACAACTCAAACTGAACTCCTTGATCGAGAAACAATCATACAGAACTTTACTAGTAACGGCATCTTCTTGTTCTTGTCCACTACTAGTCCTCATCAAGCATGGAAATTCGTTGCTTTCTCTTGTCAAACACAGTTTTGAAAGATTCCTGTTCTACACGTAACTGCCCTTGAAATACACTCTGTTGCCTCTGCTATGTGAAGCTGTGATCGACCCCTCGAAGCTATCTTGCAACTATGATCTTAGACAACATTATGCTTGTGCATTTGCGAGTGATTTCAGAGGAGGGTCTTGCAAAGGCCCCTAAAGTGTTTGAAAGAAAAATAGCAGCAACTTTCTAAGAATCAAGTCATCAAAATTATATGAAAAAAAAAAACCTCCTAGCTTACCAAGTGATTGGAATATTTTACTTATCAATATCGACTTTTCAATTACATTATTGTGTTATTTTATATCCATGTTATCTTTTTGGGACTAATTATTGTTTTATAAAGTTTGAGAACACTTTATAGACATGTAGCTACCACAATAAAACTTGCACGTTTTATGCACGATTTAAAACCCATCTAATGTTAGTAATAGGTTGCAAATTTTATTTGAAGATGATGCCTAAATTATATCATTATATTTGTCTCAAGATTATGCATTCAGATTTAATACCAAATGCTTTCATTCGTCAAGATAAAATTACATTTTGGTGGAACGATAGAATTTTTTCATTCATTGCAATCAACTTAGTAGAATCATCACAAGAAACTGTTTCTAAATAGGTAGTAGGCTTTCCAACTCCATCGATTTCTTCTGCAACATATAAAGTATATGCAAGCAAATTCGAATATCTTTGTAGTGGTCGAATATTTCTCCTTAGTCTATCTTTGGCTATGTAATATTGCTCCTCCTTTTTTGAATTATTTTCATCAGTAGATTCCAGCGCATCTATTGACATTTGCTAAATAGAAGAGGCGAATTGAGAAGGATCATAACTACCAATTTCAAGCTCCATATGCTTCTACGCACTATCATCTGCATGACAAAAAACAGAATACTCCTTTTTGGAAGACAACATAGAGAATTTGTCAAAAGTAACATCTCTATTGATAAAAATTTTAGAGATTTAGTATTAGAATATCACAATTTGTACCCTTTCACTCCAAATACATACCCAAGAAAAATACATTTTTTAACTCAAGATTACAATTTTTCATTATTCACATACATGTATGCTAGACACCCAAAATTTTTAGGTTAGAATAATCAATAGGAGTACCTGACCAGACTTCTTTAAGAGTTTCGAAATCAAGAGTTGCAGAAGGAGCACGGTTGACAATGTAACAAGCCATGTAGATTGCCTCTATCCAAAAGTCCTTTATCAACCTTGCATTAGAAATTGTACACCTTACTTTCTTCAAAAGTATTATGTTCATATGTTCGACCACACCATTTTGTTGAGACGTTATTTTGATAGTGCGATGCCGAACATTTTTTTTTTTATTCTTGCAAAATTCATCAAATTCACCTTTACAAAATTCCATGCTATCATCTATTCTAAACTGCTTGATATGTCTACCTATTTGTATTTTAATCAAAACTTTTCATTGCTTGAAAGTGAGGTAAACATCATTCTTTTATTTAAGAAAATAAATCCAAATTTTTCTTAATTAATCATCAATGAAAGTCAACATATACTTGGCACTACCCTTAGATGGAATACGAGATGGACCCTATAAATCTAAATGAATGCGATCAAGAGTACCTTTCGTCTAATGAATTGTTAGTAAACTAAAACTAACTCTTTTATACTTCACAAAAATATAATATTAACAGAATTCCAATGGTCCAGTACTCTGCCTGCAAAAAAGTTCCCTTTTCCTTAGTATGTTCAAGCCTTTCTCGCTCATATGCTCCAAATGTATATGTCATAATTTAGTGATATCAAAATCAAAGATAATGACGAGACCACAACCGAACCATCAGGAACATGTTTAACATTAATGAGTGTCCTCATAATGCTATCATACTTTTTAATTCAGACTGTACCCTTACTAATAATATCACAAACGATATTATTGTCCATCAAAATAATTTCACCATTACACGGTTCATAAGTGGAAAACAAATTTCTATTGGGACACATGTGATAAGAATACCCTGAATCTAAAATCCATTCATTTTTAAATTTTGTTCCATCATTAGTCATAAAGAAAATATTTTATCAGTCTCATCAGCTGCAACACGAGTTTTATTAGCCTTAGTATTTTTCTCACTAGGTTTCTCCTTTTGCTTTAATTTATTTTATGATTTAAAACAATTTGCCTTAATGTACCTTATTTTATGACAATAATTGCACTCCAAATTTCTATATTTGGATTTAGATCTAGATAGAGGCATATCGACTGTTCTCTTTTATCAGTTCCAAACCTTTCGCTTGACTTCCATTAATTTTTCTAGTGATATCCCTATCTATTTGCTCCTTAAATTTTAATACAAATTTAATTTTCTGATATGAAATTGTTTCTTTTTCGTAAATCATAGTATTGTGAAAATATTTAAAGAACTAGGGAACGAAACACA
Source organism: Coffea eugenioides (assembly GCF_003713205.1). Taxonomy (NCBI): domain Eukaryota; kingdom Viridiplantae; phylum Streptophyta; class Magnoliopsida; order Gentianales; family Rubiaceae; genus Coffea; species Coffea eugenioides. The sequence continues at coordinate 54,580,941 of NC_040040.1, forward strand.
AATGTAATAGAGTCTGATCCTCATTATCAATTTTTGCATTTATATTCTCCAAATTCATAATAATGAAATTAAATTTATCAAGATGTCAGAGTATAGATGTACCTTCAGAGTTCAGTCATCCGAAACATATACAGACTTTGCTCTAAATAAAGTCGATTCTTAAATATTTTCTTTATATACAAAACTTTAAAACTTGTCCCACATGGTTTTAGTTGAAGTTTCAATGGTTGCCTCCTGTAAAAACTCGTCAGAGATTTAAGAGAATATTGCACCTAGCTTTTTTATTCATCTCAATAAAATTTGCATCTATCACACTCTCTAACTTTTTCTCAACTCCATCTTAAACCAAAATGGCGTTCGTTTTAAACTGCCATGATAAGTGACTAATTTACGTAATAATTGTATGATATTTTATATTATTTTTAGTCACTTTGGTTATATTATTGGAAGAAAATGAATCATTTTGGCTATAATTGGTGAAAATACTTTTAAGTGATTACATGAGGTTTTTATCACTTTTTACTTGGATTTTGTGCATTTTGACAGTTTTGACACATTTTTGTATTTCGGATATAACTTGAGCTATAGTGATAGGATTGAGATAATTCTTGAACCAATTTGAAGATAAGAGATAGATCTACAACTTTGGTGAAGACATCTAAATCCAGTTTGAAGGTTTTCCAAGTCAAAAAGCCGAATTACAGTAGCCAATTTCTATTGGTCGAAGCTAAAACAGTGCAATGAGCAGTCAAGGGTATTTCAGTCATTTCTCAGCTTACATAGATCCAAATGAGGTGATTCTTAATGCATTGGAAAGTAATTCAAAGGGCTACAACTTTTATGTTTTCATCAAGAGTTAAATCAGCTTCTATCATCAAGAAAAGTTCAGTTGAAGTTGAGGCAAAATCAGAGCAGCAGTGAAGTTTGAACCGAAAGTGCACAAAAAGTCAGTGTAGCAATCCGGCCGGAACTTGGCCGGATTGTGGTCAGAGAAGGCTGCTCTTTACGCGAAAAACTCAATTTCACCTCCAACAAATCACATGTAATGCCAGACATGTGACAAGCACTTTGCAGCTGTAAAAGAGAGGTGTAAGCCTCATTCCTTGACCACTTTTATCTTTATATAGCCAAAACAATTGCAAGATTATATGGGAGATCATATGAGAGAAAGCTTGAAGAGTGCAGAAATGTAGTTCTTTCATTTCCTTAGTGTAGGATAGTTTAGCTAGTTAGTTCATCCTTCTTGTATATTAGCTAGATTAGGATGAAGATGGAGATGAAGAAGGAGGAGTTGAAGCTCAAGTGACATGGATTATCTCTTCTCCAACTCTTTATCTTTTGTATTGGATTCTTAAATATGGTTAATATGCAAGTTCTGGATTTTGTGTTTATTATGTGTCTTTAAAAGTTTATGCCTTGGGTTTGGTTGAACTTTCTATGATTGTTAGTATTTATTATTTGGCTATTTGATTGCTATGATTTGAGCAAGTTATTTAGCACTTTAGCTCTTTAAATCATGATTAATCTGGTACCATTAATTGTGATTATTTAAGATGTTGTTTTTACAATGAAAATTGAGATTTAATACTGGTTCAAGAAGTGCTAAACATAGGGAGTACACTCACGAGAGTAGAGGTGCACCAATGTGGTTTTAGTGATTCATTTCATGTAATTTCATTGAAGAAATGAACTTGTAGCTAATTTCATAACCATGAGAATAGGTATGGATTAGTTATGAGTATAATTGATTCACTACAAAAGTAGGATTCATATGCATAAGAAAATTACACCATAACTAGTCTAGATAGTAGTACTCAATGATTCAAATATAACACTTGCATGAGTAGTTAGGGACACCATAATCTAAGGAGCTTTCAATTATTATTTTGCATAAGTTCAGTAGGTTTCATTTCTTATATTTCATTGATAGTCTAAATAATAGAGAAGTTTTAGTAACACTGGTAATTGTTCAATCTTTCTCGTGGGATCGACCCGATACACGCCCTAAACTATTAATTTGACCTATATACTTGCAGTGAAATGGGTGTAAATCAGATTTTTTAACTTGTACGTATAGCAAAAGCCCCGTCAAGTTTTTGGCGCCGTTGCCGGGGAAAATTTGGCAATATCAGTGTGAAGAGCAACTTTATTAGTTTAGACATTTTATTAGTTATAGTGTGAGTTTTATTTTCTGTTATTTTAGTGTTTATTTTGTGTATGTGTTTTATTACCTATTCTTCTTACTAATTTTTCTCTTAAGTTGTTTAAAAGCAATTTTAGGTAATGAGGAGGGTAGGCCAATTTGGAGGACAATGCTTGAAAAATGAAAGATTGGCAATGGATGGTTTTCCAGTGCAAAACTCCTTCAATAGAGGTAACCAAGAAATCACTAAAGGTATGTCTTTTGAAAATAGTTTGAAGTGCTTAAAGGCAAAATTTGATGTTATTATGTTACAAGTTCAAATAGACACAATTAGGCATGAAATTGAGCAAAGGAGGAATGCTAATGCTTTTAACTCTTATCGTGTGATTTGTGACTTGTGTGGAAGTTATCATGCTACTCATACATGTAGACAAGCACAAAATGTGGATTATTATGATGAATTTGGGCATTGCAATCCTTATCTTGATCAATATGGTCCTAATTGGGGCAATTCTTGTGCTTATGGTTGGGATAATCAATGTGCTAATAGTGCTTCTTCTTGTTTATATGATTACCAATCCGAATGTATCTACTATGAATCAAAATCATCTTGGGAATTGGCAATAGAGAAGTTAGCTAATGCACCTCTATCTTGGAAATTAGAAAGTGAACCATTAGCTAATGATTCTAATGCATCTTGGGAGCTAGCTGTAGAAAATTCTTCTAATCAATTTGATTTAGCCATAGAAAAGCTAGCAAATGCAACCTCCAACCGTTTTGATAGGGTTGAGAAAATGTTAGATGAATTAACTTCTCACTTTGATAGAATACAAGACCAATTATATGCATTGTGTGAAGTTATTTATTCTAATGATATGCAAAATGACCCTATTATGAATGGTGGGAATGTTGTATGTGGCAATGGATTAAATTTTGATTAAAATGATAAATCTAATTTGTGTTTCAATGAGAAAATGTCCATTTCACAAGATAGTACCTTTGAAACTAACATTGAACCTCAAGAGGTGAGCCTTAACGACTCATTTTTCACCCCTCTTGAGGAATGTGGTGATTGTATAGGTTCTAAAGGTATTATAGCCCAAGAAAGCGATGTAAATGTTCCTTTGGTGAGTACTCAAGTAGTGCATGTTCAAGGTAATATCTACGATTCAGTTGAGTTAGGTAAGCTACTTCCACCTCTTATATCATTAGAACACATGACTCATGTGATCGAGTCACCTCTTAATGATCCACCACGGCCTAAAATGGTGGATTATTCGTTAACTAAATCTCCTTAAAAAATGAGGTGATATAGTCAAGCTAATGACTATAAAGAAGCGCTTGTTGGGAGGCAACCCAACGATTTCTTGTTTTTAGTAGCTTTTAAGTTGTTTAAACTAGTGTTTTTGTGTGTTTTATAGATGGCAATGGCAAGGGTTCATGCAAATCATTTCAAGTGCAAAGGAGTTTATAAGGAGAGGAGACCGATGTGAAAAAAAAGAGAAGTTTAACCTTTATTTTTTGAGTTTACAATGCTTAATTTCATGTTGTGAGGTTAAGTTAGACATTTGCATGAAGTTGACGTGCATTCAAGTGTTTAAATGTGTTCATGACCTATTTGCACTCTTTTGAACCATTTGAGCACCATCATGTGCATTGGAAGTGTTAAGGGGACTATTTGATCCAAGAACTTCAACCCTCAAATTGCATTTTACATATTTTTAATTTGTTTTGAGGTATTGAGATTCATGTTTAAGTCACTTTTCATGTGCGTGAAGTGTTGAATTGTTCAAAATTTCATTGTAGAGCACGAATTGTAGAGTGTGTTTCAAATTGGGGTCAAACTGAAAATTGTAGAAACTTGTGCAATAAATGCAGATTCAATGGATCCGAGCTCGGATCCACTTCTGCAATCAGAATTTTTTTTTGCAGCACAATCCGGCCAGAAATCCGGCCAAATTTTGGCTGGATTCACGGCCAGATTAATAGGAGAGGACGAAAAAAATTTTTCTGGCTCACTGGCCAGAATCCCTCCAATTTCTGGCCGGATATGAACAGTAACCAGCATAAGAGGAATCCGTGAACGTCTCACATTTTTCCTTCCTTTCTTCTTCAACTTTCACACACACTAACACCCCAAAACACATACTACTCACTAAAATTTCTCTTTTCACCATCAAATCTTCAAACTAACTTTACCAAAACACTTGTCCTTACCTCTAGAGATGATTTCATTGTTTAAACTTCTTCAAAAACAAGCTTTAATTTGGATTTGAGCTTGGCAAGAACAAGGGTTTCAAATTTTTGAACTCTCCATTTGAGGCCGAATTGGAGTGAGATTTTTGGAGGTTTCTTCTCCATTTGCATCCATAATCATCAAAAACAAGTTTGAGGTAATAAATCTTCACCAAATGTTGTCATTTGAATTTTGCCATTTATCAATTTTGTCTAATTTTTGGGTAATTTTGAATTTTTTTCATTTTGTGAAGTTTGGTGCTTTACATTGTGCTTATTGAGCTTATTAACGATTATTGGTGATATTTAACTCATGGGTTTGTGATTATTTGGTGAATTTTTGCTAATTTTGATGCTTTATTTGGCTTGGTGACAAAGTTGCATATTAAGTGGCCAATGTAGCATTTTAATTAGTTGAGTGAGAGTTTTTGATATTCATGTGAGTAATTTAGATTACCTAATGAATGAAAAGGTGTTTGATTGAATGATTTCTTGAATTCTTAGGTAATTCTAAAAGAAGTGGCGAATTGAAGATGGCATTAATTGATGAAAATCATGCACTTATAATCTTTGTGGTTCAATGGTTTTCGGTATTTCATGAATTCTCACGAAGATCGTTTATATTTTGGTTTGGTGTGTTTGCCTCCATTTTAAGATTACTTTTGTACTTGAGGGAACTTGATCATTCATGACAAAATGTATAAATGGAAATTACTTTGTTCATGATGGTGGAATTATTTTGTGAAATTAGCTTCCCTTTGCTTTGGATACTAATGCATAAATTTGATTAGCAAAGATTGGCTCATTTCATGTTTTTATCCCTTGAACATTGTATGGTTCCACATGCTTGATCTTTTTCCCCTTTTCCCTTGATTTGCATGTTTTCTTCTTGTTGGGTGCAACCTTTTATTCTTAAGAAGTTGTTTTCTTTTGATTTTGTCTTTTTCAGGGTGCATTAATTGAACTCTCCATTCTTTCTCAAACAAAGTTGGAAATTCATCACTTGACCATGGATTTGGATAGCGCAAGTTCATTAGGGGAGTACTACTTTCTCTTACTTTTGTTATTTTCCCTTTCTCACATTGAGGACAATATGAAGTTTAAGTGTGGGGGAGGGAAATATTTGAACTTGCATTTTAATGCTATGTGATGATATTTTGTGGATTTAAATGCTTAGAAATGTTGGAATTGTGCTTGAAAATTTTTCCATGTAGATAATTTGCTTGAAAATGGGTTTGTTAGCAGGGAGTTTCGTCCATTTATAAGGGAAAACTCTGTCAAAAATTTCTAAAATCTTATCCAATATTTCACTATGGCCCAAAAAATTCTCCAAATTTTTGCACTTTTATTTAAAAAGGGCCAATTTGTTCCAACTTTAAATGTCTAATTCTTCCATTTGTTGAAATGTTATATGTATTTTGGAAGGTTTAATCCTCATTTAACTTGGAAATGATTATTATGCAATTAGAATTTTTACATTTTAGAAAGTATATCCGGTAAAGTGAAGAAAATTATGTCTATAATTGTGCATGTTTAATGAGATTTCTCCTCTTTACTTAATTTAGCAAGTAAGTGATTCATATAGTTAATAAAAGCTGTACTCTCCTTTGATTATTCTTATATATTTTCTAAGAGGGAATATCTATTTATTGTTCTTTATTTTTGAAAAAGAAAAAAAAAAGAAAAGAAAGTAAATAAAAATTGTTGTACTCCAATGATTCTTGTACCAAGTAACCGGGGGTTGGCATCTACAAATGTCAACATTCACGTAAAAAGGTACTTGAATTAAGAGTATGCATAGTAACTTGAATAGGTGAAATGTTGAGTAACCGAAAATTTTCACCTAAAAGTGTCGATTTTCGCGTAAAAAGGCATTCTCACTATTTAAGTAAAATTAGTATGAATAAATCCCTCTTAGTTGTAAAATTTTGAGAAAAAGATGATTATAGGAGTAGGAAGGCTATAAATCGACTATGTGATTTGGTTATTTGTGAAATTAGGTTAGGGTGAGAGATTAAATTTAACTTGTTGAAATTAGGGTATAATTATCTTTCCTTTACTTGATATTATGAGTATTTAGTGTAAATTGAATAATTGTATAATGATTGTTTTCCAAGTCATAAGGAATTAAATTTGATAAAAGTGCATATATTGTTTCACCTCTTGAATCATTGTAGTTGATTATGTGTGGATTGTTTGAGGACAAGCAATGATTTAAGTGTGGGGGAGTTTGATAAATGACTAATTTATGTAATAATTGTATGACATTTTATATTATTTTTAGTCACTTTGGTTATATTATTGGAAGAAAATGAATCATTTTGGCTATAATTGGTGAAAAATGCTTTTAAGTGATTAAATGAGGTTTTTATCACTTTTTACTTGGATTTTGTGCATTTTGATAGTTTTGACACATTTTCGTATTTCGGCTATAACTTGAGCTATAGTAATCAGATTGAGATGATTCTTGAACCAATTTGAAGATAAGAGATAGATCTACAACTTTGGTGAAGACATCCGAATCCAGTTTGAAGGTTTTCCAAGTCAAAAAGCCGAATTACAGTAGCCAATTTCTCTTGGTCGAAGCTAAAATAAGGCAATGAGCAGTCAAGGGTATTTTGGTCATTTCTCAGCCTACATAGATTCAAATGAGGTTATTCTTAATGCATTGGAAAGCTAACTCAAAGGGTTACAATTTGTATGTTTTGGTCAAGAGTTAAATCAGCTTCTATCATCAAGAAAAGTTCAGTTGAAGTTGAGGCAAAATAGGAGCAGCGGTGAAGTTTGAACCAAAAGTGCGCAAAAAGTCAATGTAGCAATCTGGCTAGAACTTGGCCGGATTTATGGCCGGATTGTGGTCAGAGAAGGCTGCTCTTTACGCGAAAAACTCAATTTCACCTCCAACAAGTCACATATAATGCCAGACATATGACAAGCACTTTGCAGCTGTAAAAGGGAGGTGTAAGCCTCATTCCTTAACCACTTTTATCTTTATATAGCCAAAACAATTGCAAGATTATATGGGAGATCTTACGAGAGAAAGTTTGAAGAGTGCAGAAATGTAGTTCTTCCATTTCCTTAGTGTAGGATAGTTTAGCTAGTTAGTTCATCCTTTTTGTCTATTAGCTAGATTAGGATGAAGATGGAGATGAAAAAGGAGGAGTTGAAACTCAAGTGACATGGGTTATCTCTTCTCCAACTCTTTATCTTTTGTATTGGATTCTTAAATATGGTTAATATGCAAGTTCTGGATTTTGTGTTTATTATGTGTCTTTAAAAGTTTATGCCTTGGGTTTGGTTGAACTTTCTATGATTGTTAGTATTTATTATTTGGCTATTTGATTGCTATGATTTGAGCAAGTTATTTAGCACTTTAGCTCTTTAAATCATGATTAATCTGGTACCATTAATTGTGATTATTTAAGATGTTGTTTCTGCAATGAAAATTGAGATTTAACACTGGTTCAAGAAGTGCTAAACATAGGGAGTACACTCACGAGAGTAGAGGTACACCTATGTGGTTTTAGTGATTCATTTTATGTAATTTCATTGAAAAAATGAACTTGTAGCTAATTTCATAACCATGAGAATATGTATGGATTAGTTATGAGTATAATTGATTCACTACGAAAGTAGGATTCACATGCATAAGGAAATTACACCATAACTAGCCTAGATAGTAGTACTCAATGATCCAAATATAGCACTTGCATGAGTAGTTAGGGACACCATAATCTAAGGAGCTTTCAATTATTATTTTGCATAAGTTCAGTAGGTTTCATTTCTTATATTTCATTGATAGTCTAAATAATAGAGAAGTTTTAGTAACACCGATAATTGTTCAATCTTCCTCGTGGGATCGACCCGATACACGCCCTAAACTACTAATTTGACATGTATACTTGCAGTGAAACGGGTGTAAATCAGATTTTTTAACTTGTACTGACGTGCGCGGAGTATACATATACAATTAAGCTCATCCTAATCAAGTTTTACATTTATAAACTCCTAAATACCCCACACGCGATTTATCGCAAGTATACGAATCGTGAGCGAGTATAGGGTATTAAGGGTCGATCCCACAAGGAAGATTGCAATTACCGGTACTACTAAAGCTTCTCTATTATTTAGACTATCAAATAATGATAAGAAATTTAACCTACTGCACTTATACAAGAAATTAACAAATGAAAGTTCCTTAGGTTGTGGTATCCCTAACTACTCATGCAAGTGCTATATTTGGATCATTGAGTACTACATCTAGGCTAATTATGGTGTAATTTCCTTATGCATTTGAATCCTACTTTCGTAGTGAATCAATTATACTCATAACTAATCCATACCTATTTTCATGGTTATGAAATTAGCTACAAGTTCATTTCTTCAATGAAATTACATGAAATGAATCACTAAAAACCACATAAGTGCACCTCTACTTTCGTGAGTGTACTCCCTATGTTTAGCACTTCTTGAACTAGTGTTAAATTTCAATTTTCATTGCAGAAACAACACCTTAGATAATCACAATTAATGGTACCAGATTAATCATGATTTCAAGAGCTAAAGTGCTAAATAACTTGCTCAAATCATAGCAGTCAAATAACCAAATAATAAACACTAACAATTATAGAAAGTTCAACCAAACCCAAGGTATAAACTTTAGAAACACATATTGAACACAAAATCCAAAACTTGTATATTAACTAAATTTGGAATCAAATACAAAAGATAAAGAGTTTGGAAGGAATACAACCCTTGTCACATGAGCTTTCTTCCTTGCCTTCTTCATCCTCCATCTTCATCCTAATCTAGATAATAAACAAGAATGGAAAGCTACACTACTCTATACTAAGCTAAACTAACACTAGAGAGATGAAAGAGCTACATTTCTGCAACTTCAAGCTTCTCCCGTATGTCTCTCTATTTTTCTGCTATGAACTCCCCTCTCTCCCTTTTTTACAATGAATTTGGCTATTTAATGATGAAAGGTGGTCAAGAAATGAGGATCACATCTCCCTTTTACAGCTGGGAATGTTTCTCACATGTCTAGCATCCAATGTGAGTTGGTGGAGGTGAAATTGAGTTTTACGCGTACAGAGCAGCCTTTTCTGACCAGTGATCCGAGCTGCTACAGTACCTCGGATCCGTATGGATCCGAGCCCGGATCCACTAACCCAGAAACAACCGAGGGTTCGGATGAATAGTGGATCCGAGTGTGGATCACTTGCTCTATTTTTGGCCCAACTTCAACCAATCTTTTCTTGATGTTAGAGGCTGAACCAGCTCATGTCTAAAACACGAAAGTTGTAGCCTTTTGAGTTATCTTTCTGATGCATCAAGAATCACCTCATTTGGATCTGTGTAGGCTGAGATATGACTGAAATACCCTTGCCTGCTCATTGCCCTGTTCCAGTTTCGACCAGTAGAAATTTGCTATTGTAATTCGGCATTTTGACCTGGAAAACCTTCAAACTGGATTTAGATGTCTTCACCAAAGTTGTAGATCTATCTCTTATCTTCAAATGGGTTCAAGAATCATCCCAATCCGATCATTGTAACTCAAGTTATAGCCGAAATATGAAAATGTGTCAAAACTGTCAAAATACACAAAATCCAAGTAAAAAGTGATAAAAACCTCATTTAATCACTTAAAAACATTTATTCACCAATTATAGCCAAAATGATTCATATTCTTCCAATAATATAACCAAAGTGACTAAAAATAATATAAAATGTCATACAATTATTACGTAAATTAGTCACTTATCAAACTCCCCCACACTTAAATCATTGCTTGTCCTCAAGCAATTCACACATAATCAAATGCAATGATTCAAGAGGTGAAACAATATATGCACTTTGTCCAATTTAATTCCTCAAGAATTGGAAAATAATTATTATATAATTATTCAATTTACACTAAATACTCATAATATCAAGTAAAGGAAAGATAATTATACCCTAAATTCAACAAGTTAAACTTAATCTCTTACCCTAACCTAATTTCAAAAATAAGCAACCCACATAGTCGATTTATAGCCTTCCTCCTCCTATAATCATCCTTTTCTCAAAATTTTACATCTAAGAGGGATTTATTCATACTAATTTTACTTAATTAGTGAGAATGCCTTTTTACGCGAAAATCGACACTTTTAGGTGAAGATTCCCGGTTACTCAACATTTCACTTATTCAAGTTGCAATGCATACTCTTAATTCAAGTATCTTTTTACGCGAAAATCGACATTTGTAGATGCCAACCCCCGGTTACTCGGTACAAAAATCATTGGAGTAGAATAATTTTTTCTTTCTTTTCTTCTCTTTTTTTATTTTTTTTTATTTTTTAAACTAAAGGACAATAAATAGATATTCCCTCTTAGAAAATATATAAGACTAATCAAAGGAGGAGTATAACCTTTTATCAACTATGTCAATCACTTACTTGCAAAATTAAGTAAAGAGAAGAAATCTCATTAAACATGTAAAATTATAGGCATAATTTTCCTCACTTTACCAAATATACTTTCTAAAATGTAAAAATTCTAATTGCATAATAACTATTTCCAAGTTAAATGAGGACTAAACCTTCCAAAATACACATAAAGTTTCAACAATTGGAAGAATAAAAACATTTAAAGTTGGAACAAATTAGCCCTTTTTGAATGAAAATGCAAAAATTTGAAGAACTTTTGGGCCATAGTGACATATTGGACAAGATGTTAGACAAATTTTGACGGAGTTTCCCCATATAAATGGAAGAAAACTCCCTGCCAACAAACCCAATTTCAGGCAAATTATCCACATGGCAAATAATTCAAACACAATTCCAATATTTCTAAGCATTTAAATCCACAAAATATCATCACATAGCATTAGAATGCAAGTTCACATATTTCCTCCCCCACACTTAAACTTCACATTGTCCTCAATGTGAGAAAAGGAAAATAAAGAAAGAGTAAAAGAAAATACTCCCCTTATGACTTGCGCAATCCGAATCCATGTCCAAGTGATGAATTTCCAACTTTACTTGAAAGAATGGAGACTTCAATTAATGCACCTTGAAAAAAAAAACAAAAATACAATTCTTAAGAATAAAAGCTTGCAACCAACAAGAAGAAAAGTGGAGTTGAAGGAGGAAAAAGAGGGAAGAATGAAGAAAAGTGGTCCGAGGCTTCGTTTGGAAAGGATCCGAGGTCGTTTTTGAAAGGATCCGAGGTCGGATCATGATAAGTGAGCTCGGATCAAGAAGCTCAAATTTTTTCTGATTGCAGAAGTGGATCCGAGGCCTCGGATCCATATGGATCCGAGCTCGGATCAAGAAGCTCGAAATCAATTGCATAAGGAAATTACACCATAACTAGCTTAGATGTAGTAATTAATGATCCAAATATAGCACTTGCATGAGTAGTTAGGGATACCACAACCTAAGGAGCTTTTATTTGTTATTTTGTATAATTTCAGTAGGTTAAATTTCTTATAATTCATTGATAGTCTAAATAATAGAGAAGCTTTAGTAGTACCGGTAATTGTTCACTCTTCCTTGTGGGATCGACCCTTAATACCCTATACTCGCTCACGATTCGTATACTTGCGATAAATCGCGTGTGGGGTATTTAGGAGTTTATAAATGTAAAACTTGATTAGGATGAGTTTAATTGTATATGTATACTTGACGTGCGCGGAGTATACATATACAATTAAGCTCATCCTAATCAAGTTTTACATTTATAAACTCCTAAATACCCCACACGCGATTTATCGCAAGTATACGAATCGTGAGCGAGTATAGGGTATTAAGGGTCGATCCCACAAGGAAGATTGCAATTACCGGTACTACTAAAGCTTCTCTATTATTTAGACTATCAAATAATGATAAGAAATTTAACCTACTGCACTTATACAAGAAATTAACAAATGAAAGTTCCTTAGGTTGTGGTATCCCTAACTACTCATGCAAGTGCTATATTTGGATCATTGAGTACTACATCTAGGCTAATTATGGTGTAATTTCCTTATGCATTTGAATCCTACTTTCGTAGTGAATCAATTATACTCATAACTAATCCATACCTATTTTCATGGTTATGAAATTAGCTACAAGTTCATTTCTTCAATGAAATTACATGAAATGAATCACTAAAAACCACATAGATGCACCTCTACTTTCGTGAGTGTACTCCCTATGTTTAGCACTTCTTGAACTAGTGTTAAATCTCAATTTTCATTGCAGAACAACACCTTAGATAATCACAATTAATGGTACCAGATTAATCATGATTTAAAGAGCCAAAGTGCTAAATAACTTGCTCAAATCGTAGCAGTCAAATAACCAAACAATTAACACTAACAATCATAGAAAGTTCAACCAAACCCAAGGTATAAACTTTAGAAACACATATTGAACACAAAATCCAGAACTTGTATATTAACTAAATTTGGAATCAAATACAAAAGATAAAGAGTTTGGAAGGAATACAACCCTTGTCACATGAGCTTTCTTCCTTGCCTTCTTCATCCTCCATCTTCATCCTAATCTAGATAATAAACAAGAATGGAAAGCTACACTACTCTATACTAAGCTAAACTAACACTAGAGAGATGAAAGAGCTACATTTCTGCAACTTCAAGCTTCTCCCGTATGTCTCTCTATTTTTCTGCTATGAACTCCCCTCTCTCCCTTTTTTGCAATGAATTTGGCTATTTAATGATGAAAGGTGGTCAAGAAATGAGGATTACATCTCCCTTTTACAGCTGGGAATGTTTCTCACATGTCTAGCATCCAATGTGAGTTGGTGGAGGTGAAATTGAGTTTTACGCGTACAGAGCAGCCTTTTCTGACCAGTGATCCGAGCTGCTACAGTACCTCGGATCCGTATGGATCCGAGCTCGGATCCACTAACCCAGAAACAACCGAGGGTTCGGATGAATAGTGGATCCGAGTGTGGATCACTTGCTCTGTTTTTGGCCCAACTTCAACCAATCTTTTCTTGATGTTAGAGGCTGAACCAGCTCATGTCTAAAACACGAAAGTTGTAGCCTTTTGAGTTATCTTTCTAATGCATCAAGAATCACCTCATTTGGATCTGTGTAGGCTGAGATATGACTGAAATACCCTTGCCTGCTCATTGCCCTGTTCCAGCTTCGACCAGTAGAAATTTGCTATTGTAATTCGGCATTTTGACCTGGAAAACCTTCAAACTGGATTTAGATGTCTTCACCAAAGTTGTAGATCTATCTCTTATCTTCAAAATGGGTTCAAGAATCATCCCAATCCGATCATTGTAACTCAAGTTATAGCCGAAATACGAAAATGTGTCAAAACTGTCAAAATACACAAAATCCAAGTAAAAAGTGATAAAAACCTCATTTAATCACTTAAAAACATTTATTCACCAATTATAGCCAAAATGATTCATATTCTTCCAATAATATAACCAAAGTGACTAAAAATAATATAAAATGTCATACAATTATTACGTAAATTAGTCACTTATCAAACTCCCCCACACTTAAATCATTGCTTGTCCTCAAGCAATTCACACATAATCAAATGCAATGATTCAAGAGGTGAAACAATATATGCACTTTGTCCAATTTAATTCCTCAAGAATTGGAAAATAATTATTATATAATTATTCAATTTACACTAAATACTCATAATATCAAGTAAAGGAAAGATAATTATACCCTAAATTCAACAAGTTAAACTTAATCTCTTATCCTAACCTAATTTCAAAAATAAGCAACCCACATAGTCGATTTATAGCCTTCCTCCTCCTATAATCATCCTTTTCTCAAAATTTTACATCTAAGAGGGATTTATTCATACTAATTTTACTTAATTAGTAAGAATGCCTTTTTACGCGAAAATCGACACTTTTAGGTGAAGATTCCCGGTTACTCAACATTTCACTTATTCAAGTTGCAATGCATACTCTTAATTCAAGTATCTTTTTACGCGAAAATCGACATTTGTAGATGCCAACCCCCGGTTACTCGGTACAAAAATCATTGGAGTAGAATAATTTTTTCTTTCTTTTCTTCTCTTTTTTTTTTTTTTTTTTTACTAAAGGACAATAAATAGATATTCCCTCTTAGAAAATATATAAGACTAATCAAAGGAGGAGTATAACCTTTTATCAACTATGTCAATCACTTACTTGCAAAATTAAGTAAAGAGAAGAAATCTCATTAAACATGTAAAATTATAGGCATAATTTTCCTCACTTTACCAAATATACTTTCTAAAATGTAAAAATTCTAATTGCATAATAACTATTTCCAAGTTAAATGAGGACTAAACCTTCCAAAATACACATAAAGTTTCAACAATTGGAAGAATAAAAACATTTAAAGTCGGAACAAATTAGCCCTTTTTGAATGAAAATTCAAAAATTTGAAGAACTTTTGGGCCATAGTGACATATTGGACAAGATGTTAGACAAATTTTGACGGAATTTCCCCATATAAATGGAAGAAAACTCCCTGCCAACAAACCCAATTTCAGGCAAATTATCCACATGGCAAATAATTCAAACACAATTCCAATATTTCTAAGCATTTAAATCCACAAAATATCATCACATAGCATTAGAATGCAAGTTCACATATTTCCTCCCCCACACTTAAACTTCACATTGTCCTCAATGTGAGAAAAGGAAAATAAAGAAAGAGTAAAAGAAAATACTCCCCTTATGACTTGCGCAATCCGAATCCATGTCCAAGTGATGAATTTCCAACTTTACTTGAAAGAATGGAGACTTCAATTAATGCACCTTGAAAAAAAAAAAAAATACACTTCTTAAGAATAAAAGCTTGCAACCAACAAGAAGAAAAGTGGAGTTGAAGGAGGAAAAAGAGGGAAGAATGAAGAAAAGTGGTCCGAGGCTTCGTTATTAATAATGAGATCAAATCTGCAACAAGTGCAGAATTAACCAGCATACAAATGGTTCCCTCAGAATTCAAGTCGATAATCAGGTATCAATGTCCATCATTTTATGAGTGGATCCCAATAAACAATATATATCTCAATCCTACGGTTCTATTCCCTCTAGGTCATTTGTTTCAATTAGAAACTGATGAAGTGACTTTTTTTTCTTTTTTTCTTTTTTTTTGGTTTAGGTCTGGAGGTGTTCAGACTAGGTTCCTCTTCATTGTACTTGAAAATTTTCTATCTATTACACATCTATAAAATGAATTTAGAAATTATTCTTAAAAATCAACACTGTTCAGAATGGATTTTATCACTTTTGTTAGTTACACATAAAATTTCATATGCAATTGACTAAGCTTTGCCATTTAATCAATCATTACTAATTTTGTTATAATTTTGACCTATTTTTCACCATTCAAATATTTCTTACAAATTGAATGCCAAAAAATTGTCAATAGAACATAATTTTTGAAGTATTTTGATTTAGAGATAAAAAAAGAAATGTAATGACAAACCGGATGATTTTATAGTGGAAGGATTGTATCAAATAATAAGGTAAGAGCGGTTGTAAGTAAGAGGTCTTAGATTCAAATCCTTTTACTTACAAAAAAAGAGAGGGTAGAATATGAAATTGAGTTTTTGTAATGGGTAACCTATGAACACTCGTTGACACATTTAACATTTATCTAACATACCATATATATACACATACTAATAATTATTACCTTCCATTAGATTTATACTAGTGTGAATGCCCGTGCCACACATGGTGCTAAGATTATTGAAAGAAATTAAAAGAGAGGGTGAATTTAAAAAAAAAGTAAAAAGATTGTACTAACATAATTAAAATCTAAGATTTGTCTAGCAATAGTTTAAAGTATGATAAAATGTGTACATCATTCAAAAACTGCATTACATCATTCGAAAACTGCATTTTTGTGGAAGATGTATCTTGAAATAATAATAGAAATTTATATTAGAAATGAATGATGGGTCCATAGAAATAACTGTTATCACATGTTTTATTTGATTTTAATATGAAATACTTACAAACATTAAATTGAACATGGGGCATGTATGTTTTTTGTTTGGTATGAGTATGTCAGTTATTATATGCTTTCTTATAGTAATTACTTTATACTTAGACGAACTGTTATACTTCTTCCAACATTTGATGTCCACAATCAATAGCAACTAATAAAATACAGAATTCATGTGTCACCACCAAAATATGCAAGAAATACAATAATAGTACACAACCGCACCTAGCTCAATTCCCTCTAGATCATCGGTTTAATTCAGAAACTGATGATGTGACTTTTTTCTTTTTCTTTTTTTCTTTTATTTTTTTTGGGGAATCAGAATACCAGAAACCTACTGCTATTTTGTCTTTATTTGTTGCTGCAAATTCTTTTTAGCAAACAAAAATATATGGGAACATAGTCAAATTAGAATAGTTGGATTTTAGACAGGAGGGTGGGTTGAAAAAGCTTATTTGTGTTATGATCCCAACAAACATATGAATTATTGAAATTTTACTTTGAATATATTGTCGTAGTAATTTGAAACATGTACGCACAATTGCTCAAAAAAAAAAAAAAACTTGTACGCACATGAGTGTGAAATATACAGCTGTAATTAATAAAAGTTGATTTTCAAGCATCCAATTGACATTGACCTGTACTTAGGCGAAATGGTAGAAATCTACGGTCTCGTCGGCCCATTTATCGTTGGCCCAAATGGAAGTGAGTAATCTTACTTCATTGATTTAGAGAAAAACCATTCCTTAATCAATCAGATTCTTTCTATTTCAATATTTCCATTATAATCCTTTAACTTTTCTTTTATAAGCAGCTTACATTGGTATTGGTGGCTTAGTTTCGGGCAAGGCCTCTGATTTATAGTTGAAAACTCTGTCTATTGGACATACACTAACAGGTAGTCAATCATTGTTTTTCTCTTCTTCTATTTCAATTCTGCTTATTGCAGCAAAACATGCCATTGGCATTATCCTCTTGTTTCCTTTCCTCCTTTGTCGGTGTCGTCGGAGGCATTTATCGAGGCATGATACAATAGAAGATTTCCAACAAGCAAACAACAACCTCATGCCCATTAGGTACTCATACAAAGAAATAAAGACAATGACAAACAATTTTGAGGAGAAACTAGGTGAAGGAGGCTATGGTTTGGTTTACAAAGGCAAATTGCGTAGTGGAGGGGCAGTTTGTGAGGATCCGAAATTTTTTTTTAATTTTTAGTCATTATTTTATTTCCTTGCATACATTTTCTATATTTTTCTTTAGTATATTCATTTTCTAGATATTTTATAAGGGAGTCAAGTTTTTAAATTATTTTCTAGTATAAATTAGTTCATGTGACATTAGTAGTGTATATTGGACGTGGGACCCGTTAGTGCGTTAAGTGCGATAAATTTTTGATAACTATGTGAAGTTGCATAAAGGGATATTATTTTATAAGGTGCTAGAGGTTAGTTATATGGTGTAACCATTGGAAGTGAGAAGATGAGATTAAACCTCGAGAGGCCATGTGTCATGAAACTATTTGAAGATGGACTTTGACCAAGGTTACTTAACTTTATTAAAAATCAAATTTTAACCAAAATTTCCTTATTTTTCCTTCTTGCTTGGCCGAACTTCTTGAGGGAGAGAAAGGGAGAGAACTTCATCTTGTATTCTTACTACAATCTTGAGTTCCAACCATCAATATTGCAAACTACTCCACAAAAGTTGCTTACTAAGGAGGATTGGAGGTGTTGATGGAGTGATTTTGGAGGGAAAAGTGTTAAGCTACCATCTTTCTTGAGATTACAAGGTACTTTGGCAAGAAACTTCCTTTTCTTTCATATATGTGCAAATTAGTGGCTTAAGGTTGTAGTTTTGGTGACTTTTTGAGAAAATTGCATGGTTTGGAGTAATGTTATGGTAAATTTCAGTTTTATGGTAAAATTCTGCTCATATGTGATGTTTGAGGGTTGTCCATGCTTTGATGGCTTTGCTATATGAATTATTGAAGTTTTATGTGCTAGTTTCCTTTGCCTAAAGAAATTTCCAGCTTGGGTGTCTAAATTTCAGATTAGGGTTTCTAAATTTGACTTGATTGTGGTTGGGTTTTGGAGCTATCAATTGGCTATAATTGAAGGGTGTTGTGACCCTAATTAAGTGTGTTTAATAGCTTGTGATTTGTATGTGCAATTGAGACTTTTTGGATGAACTTTGGTATTGATTGTAGGATGGAAAAGTAAAGGAATTTAAGGGGTAGTGTTGTCCAAATTTTGAGTCCATTTGGCTCCTTTAAGTTGGGTTGATTTTGAGTAGAAATAAAGGGCTTTGGGGTTGTACATGTCTTTAGGACCAATGACAGGTTGTTGAGCCTGTGCAATACTAAATACTTATTTGAGAAAAATACAAATTTTGTATTTAGCGGTGAGCAGGGTCGAATCCACAGAGACTGGAGATAATTCGTTTCTTCTAGAGTTCAAAGCATGGGGGGTTTTTGAAAAATATAAAATAACTAATTAACCAACTAATGAAATAACTAATGGAAATAAACAGGAATTAATCAATAATCAATACGACTCTAGTCAAATTTGCAACTTTTCAGAAACGTTCCATTCAACTGATCATTGATACAAAGATAATTCAATTACTCATTAATAGATTGGTTATAGTTGTCATACACGTGATAAACAACCAGTCTTCCCTTACTTTTTTGATAGTCAACGTACGACCATTAACTATTTCCCTAACCAAGAAATAAACTTAGGTACGACCATAGGATTTAATTTTTCGATTGCAATAGGAATTAGAAAAGGCCAGTCCTAACCAACAAACACGCTACGAGGGTTTGTTTAAGTTAGATCATACATTTTCTTAACATGAAACCAATCACGCTAGTCGCCACTAGTATTAATCAATAGAACAATTACAGATTCAATCAATTAATATGACAATAGATTATTAGGTTAATTCGAATATCGGGTCCTTAACATTCAAATAACGAAACAACCATAAGCAATTAAACCAGAAAACGTACAAATACCAATGAATAAAAGAAATAAGTAAAATAATTTGATCTCATAAATATTTGGAACCGCATCTTCAAATTAACCCTTGACTAGAAAATGGAGATTTAGCTACGCATCCTAGAAGAAATTACACCAGACTCCATGGAATATGGTTGCAATTGGTTTTCCTCTAAAACTAATGAAAACAAGCTGAATTAGTCCAAGCAAGTGACGGCTCCCTTTTTGCTTCCCTTGCAGCCGAAAACTAATCAATTCCTCCCCGCGAGATTGTTGCTGGCCAACTCTTGATTACGCGGGAATCCGGCTTTTCCTTCTTCTTTTTTGTTTCCTATTCGGACTCTACTACCAATAACACCGCATGTTTCCTAAATAGAAAATGGTAACTACTAAGATAATATTCCAAGTTCCCTAATCCAACACTAAGACTAATAATGAAGATTAAAATCTCCAAAATCTTCCTTCAAAAATTGCCTTGAATTCGACTTGGACTTGGAAACCAGCCCCGAACGTGCCACCATCAAATTAACTGAAAAATTGCCACTTTTAATCATAGTTTACTCCTTTTCCTACAATTAGCACCATTAACCAAATATAAGTAGAATCCGACAGTTACAACAATATTTGGCTAAAATCAAGGGAAAAATAATTATAAATATTATAAATTTAGCAACAAATTATGACCTATCAACCAACTGTTACCTTTTCACTCCAAAGCCGCCTTTTTGCTTTGCATTAGTAATTCATTTAGATAGGTACGACTACTAATTGAGTCTCAATTGTTTTTCCTTGGTTGTTCTAGGACGTGCCGGTGATCAAGGGCGTACTTCAGGAGGAAACTTGTGAAGTTATTTTGCTTAACTGGTGAGTGCACCACTCGCATAAATGGTTGTTTAACTGGTTTACTTGTACATGCAATCTGTTACTTCTATTTATTCTGAACGAAATGGGGGTGTACTTTATCACACTCGTTTCTCTCATCTGTCTGTTGTGGTTGCTGTATACGTTTGAATCTGTTACCTTTATATGATTTGATGTCGTTTGGAGGTTTGTATCCAACGACCTTGCTGGGACCTCTGAGCTCAAACCCTGTGGCTAGTTACTCGAGTCGATCGGCAAGGGCCTAGTCGATTAGGTAACGAACCCTGGGTCTTCTGTTTTGTCGAGTAAAGTGTTATCTTCTCGATTAATTAGTATACTCGAGTATTACCATCTCTGTTCCTGTGTGGTGTTCGGTCCTGGCAAGGGGTATGTTTGGTGGATGGAAATTGGTGTAAAGTAGAGTCTACGGTCATGGTCGTATCTTCAAACATTGACGGAGGGTTAACGGGCTTGGATCAAGTAATGAAAAGGGGAAATTGGCACTTGAGAGTCATCTGTATCCTTTACTCCTGGTTTAACTGTGATGTTCCTTTCTATCTATTTGATGTCTCTATTTAATTGATCTCAAGTGTACTTCCGTGATTCCTGATTGCTTGACTTGTTGGTACCTCATTGGGCAAAAGCTCAACCCTCGTTACCTTTATTTTCCTTACAGGGTACAATATTTTGAGACCATGATTTTGGAGATAAGAGTTGAGCTAGTTATAGATATTCTTTTGTTAAGCTCCTCTGTATTAGTAAACCCTAATTGTATTTTGATCTAATGTAATGTTTTGACTTGTAATAACTCTAATGTATATATTTATACAAGCATATAATTTCATATATTAGTTGAGAGGGAAAGTTTCTATGGTTATGTGAACTTATTTAGTATTTGTTGGTTAAACCGGGCTAGTGCAGAACTTGAACGAGGAAGAAAAGAGTTTTGGCGGGAATCCATTGCAAGGGAATCCGGCCGTATATCCGGCCAGATCTTGGCCGGATACATGGCCGGATTAGTAGGGGAAGTCAAAAAAAAAATTGGTTTGTTCTCTGCCTTGTATCCGGCCAAGAATCTGGCCAAGTTTTGGCTGGATTTTGACGTGGCCGCGGTCCTTTTCATTTTCATTGGAGCATTTAAACGAAACTCTACAGCACTGCATGGTTTGGTTATTATGCTTTCGGCTTAGTAGTCCTAGCGAGAGTTGGGCAGGCAGTCCGCTAACCCTTAGAATATGCCCTAGGAAAATGTGGGGTTGTCACATAGTTGCTGTCAAGATGCTGAACAAATCAAAAGCTAATGGCCAAGAATTCATCAATGAAGTTGCAGCTATTGGAAGAATACACCATGTGAACATGGTTCAGTTAGTGGGATTTTGTGTTACTGCCTCAAAACATGCTCTAGTGTATGATTATATGCCAAATGGCTCTCTGGACAAGTTAATTTTCTCAAATTGTCAGAATGGTTCTCCATTGAGTTGGAAACAAGTTTGTGAGATTGCAAAGGGGATTGTTCGTGGCATTGAATACTTGCATCAGGGGTGTGATATGCAAATTTTGCATTTTGATATTAAACCGCATAACGTCTTACTTGATGAGAACTTTGTTCCAAAAGTTTTGGACTTTGGACTTGCAAAACTTTACCCGATGCAAAAGAGTATTGCAACTCTTACTACTGCGAGAGGAACTTTAGGTTACATGGCCCTGGAGTTGTTCTACAAAAAGATTGGAAGAGTCTCACACAAGACAGACGTTTACAGCTATGAAATGTTAATAATGGAGATGGCTGGGAGGAGGAGAAATGTGGATGCTCATGCGGAGCATTCCAGTCAAATATACTTCCCTTCATGGATATATGACAAATTCGATCAAGTGGAGGAAATGGAAATCGGAGATCATGTAACTGAAGAAGAAAAGACGATTACACGAAAATTAATTTTGATTGCATTGTGGTGCATACAGATGACACCTGAGGATCGTCCTTCAATGAGAGAAGTTTTAGAAATGCTTGAAGGTGATGCTAGTGATCTAAAGTTGCCTCCTAAACCATTGTTTTACCCTGTGGATTCACCCATATCCATGCAAAGAAACAGCAATAGTAGTTCTCCTGATGAGTCAACGGCACCCTTGTGTAGCTCTGTGTCTTTAGAAATAGAGCAAATGGAAGACTAAGGAGCACTAGTACTTCCGGTGAAAGCTTTGCAGTGGATTTGTCCTTCAAACTCTTAAACATGCAACCTAGTACCAGATAAAATGGCAGACTAAAATACTAGCTAGTTTAACTTAATAATTTCTACAATTGAGCTCCAGTGCATTTTTTTTCTTAAACTATGTTATCTAAAACAGCAAGCAGGATATCTAAATATTTGCTGCAAATTCATAAGATCAATCTTTTTCGTGGTGTTGTTGTTATTGGTCAAACTGTTAGTTTAATGTAGTCCTGTGGCCTTTTTTCTTTATCTTTGGATTTTTCCTTGGAAACGTGTCTTTCCTTTTCATCAACATGCTGAATTTGGGCTAGCCCAAGTTCACTCATTCTTTACAATCTTTAAATTTGAATTTTCATTAATTTTATGGATTTAACCAGCAGTCTCTCATAATTTCAATGATGCAATGAGAAAATATAGTATTTACTCTAATTGATCTAATAATAGATGTAAAATACATCATTAAATGAAAAGCTTTAAATAAAATTTTTTATTACAATTGGCCTGGTTAAATTTTTTTTTAAGTGTAAGTGGAATGTCGTGAACTCGAAATCTCTCACTTACACTCCCTCCTCCGGCTATATTAAGTTGAATTTTATAGGACTTGCAATTTAGATTATAAAATTGAGCATTTCAGTAAAAATAATCTTACATTGATACATGTTCTTTATGTGTTACCTTACAGCCTACGGATATACAAATTACTATAGGATTTAGATAAAGAAATGTATACATCAACACAATTAGGGGTGAGCAAATTCGGTACGTACCAAATTCGTACCCGATTTTAAATTCAATTTAGTATTTTGAAATTGGGTATTCGGTAATTTGATACAAAAGCGGTATTTACCAAATTCGCCAAATTCTGATGTAGTATGAAATAAGTAATGAGATTTTCAATTTGGTAATAACCGATTTCGAATTCAAATTCGATAAAATGAAATAGGGTATCATATTACCACATTCGAATACCAAATTAGTTTATAAAATTGTATAATATATAGGTAAATGCTATTAGTATTAATATATTACATAGGTAAAGGCTATTAATAATAGATAGTATATAGTACAATCATGTACCTTAATAATAAAAATATATAATGATGTACAATATACTATTTTAGTATTTGTTATATGATTATAATAATACAAATATACAATAATAATAACTATAATACTTATCCTTTTATACATAACTAGAATTAGATAATAAGTATAAGTATAAGTACAGTAGTAAATATCACACATATTTAATAATTAGAATTTAGATATTGGTTCATCATTCATGTTTGGATTATTAAATATTTAAATGTGTAACCTTTAATTTGCAAGTATTGGTATACTCTAAAATTACATCACATAAATAATATGTGAATTAATGTTCTCTAATTACTAATCTTGTTTAAACGTAGACAACTAAGCACTATGATTAAGCAGTCTAAGCGAATGTATATGAATTACATGTCAACATATTAGTGTATTAGCTTTCACCATTGAAAGCAATCAAGTTATTTGTGAATAAAGCATTTAAAGTATATAAAAAATAAGAATAAATGTAAGTGTAATGCAACACATAATCAGTAAATTATAAGTGACTAAGTGTATACAACTACACAAGTGGGTCCCATTTTAATTATGTGTAAATTACTATCCAATTCGGTTATGACTGATTTCATGATCGTTTCCGAATTCAATTTGGTAATTCGGTTATTCCTAATTCAAAATTGAAAACAGTTTAGAGTTTTACAAGTGAAATAATCAAAAAAATCAAATTCAAATAACTGAATAATTGAATTTGTACCAAATGGGCCGAGACTAGATATGGCTGAACCTTTCATAGCCTAAACTTGGTTCACTTTGAAAACTTTTAGATTTCTTAACCCGCCAAGCTTGATATGGCTGGGCTTGGATTGCCTAAGATCAACCCACTTTAAAATTGAGCTTCAATAAAAGGCCCAAAAATTGAACCTTGCTTGATCTCACATTAAGCTCAACCCAAGTTTGGGTGGGACAAATATAGCGAAGTCAATTTGATTCAGCGCTATTAACAGTTCTAGTGCTATGGCAAGTGAAAAATAATATCACCGTAATATCAGCTCATAGCTCTCGGTCATTTATTGTTGATTGCAAATCTCTCTCCATAATGACTTTTTTTTGCAAATTTAATAGGCAAAGAACCTTAACTGCGGCAGGCAGTAATAGACTCTATCACTTATGAAAAATCTTATTACAATCTTGACTAACTTCTTGAATAACTACTTAATAAATCTAGCAGTCGAGGGCTATTATTACTTTACCCCCTTAACGTTTGGTGCTACTTTGAATTTTTCTCTTAACGTTACTTTTTAGTCACTTTACTCTCAACACTAATGATCAAACCTAACGGAGTCTATTAATTCAAGTGAAAAAACTTGTTTATCCCTTAAAATTGTTATCATGTTACCCTCATATAACTATAGCTTCATTATTAATTTACCACCTAAAGTTATTTTTCAGACAATTTATCCCACTATTAAACCAATTTAGGAAGTTAAAAAACTTTAGAAGAATGTAGCCTCCTCTTTGTATAATAAAAAATAATAAAAAATTTAGAGTGGCTTTTTTCCTTTTTAGTATCAAGACAAAAAAGTCAAAACATTAATTTCTTTCTTCTTGGCAATTTTATTAATATTAAAAAAAATTAGAAAGATAGGGGGCAGAGAGAGAGAGAGAGAGAGAACTCAATTCTTTTTTTTTAAATACAAATAAGAAAGAATTCAATGTTTTAATTATTTTAAAATTACTTTACTTTTCGGTTTACCACCCAATTCCAATCCTAATCCCGATGACATTGAAGTAATACGATAATATTAGATTCTTCCTTATTTTCTTTCTTCGCAAAATGTAATTTTTTGTCTCTTTCTCTCCTATTTCTTTTTCCTTTCTTAGTATGAATAAGTGTGAAAAAAGAAATTTAAGAAAACTCTTTTATTTTTATGTTTTTGAAACTCTTAGAGTGAAAAAAAGGAAGAATAACCATTCCAACTTTTTTTTTTATTTTTAATTATATACAAAAAAGGGGTAAATACATCTAAAATTTTTTTAACATACTAGTTACATTAACGATGGGGTAAAATGTCTAGAAAATAATATTAAGGATTAAAGCGATTGTATCACTATAATTAAGGGGATAAAGTGATAATAACAATGTAGTAAAACGACTGTATCACTAAATTTAGGTTTGATGGAGAGATCAGTTTTCTCTGTGTAGATAAATAGTTTGGAGTCAAGTCTATGCCTGACTGTGTTTTGCATCTATGTTTTTGAACTCGGATCGGACCGGTCGGTTCGACCAGTCAAAACGGGAACCGGTCAAGTGTCCGGTCCGAGTTGTTCTTCAAAACTGGGAAGACTAAAAACCTGGTCAAATCCGGTCAAAAGTTGGGTTTGACCGGGAAAAATAGGAAAAACCGGTTCAACCAGAGCATTTGTTAAAAAAAGGTTAAACTTTTTCACTATTATGTTTTGACCCCTAAATTGTTAAAACTTATTAATATATCTCAAATATTTCATACTTTATAAATGTTGTCCTAATTTGATGTTATTTTTCAATCAAATCCATAATTTTAATTCTAAACTTGTTAATGTTCATTAAATAATATAAATTGCTATTTGATTGTTTTAATTTCTTTGTATTTTCTTGTTAAATATATTTGAAACATCAAATATATATGAATATACCTTTATTAATATTAACATACTTTTAGGTATTTTATATACAATATTTTAATTTTTAAATAATTTTTATTTATGACATCATCCGGTTCAACCCCGATCGAATCCGGTCGAACCTATTGACCCCTGATCCCTGAGCTCGGCCGAGTCGATACCTGATCCGGTCGAACCCATTGACCCCCGAGGGATCCGTTTGGATTAGTTATTTTTGGGGATGTTTTTAAAAAACTTTGCTGTAGCAGAGTTTTTAGAGTATAATTTGAAATATTTTTAGAAAATATTTTGGGATATTTAAGAGTAGAAGAGTTTCTAAAATATATTTTGAGATATTTTTTTTAATTTTAAAAAAATTTAAACTAATTTTTAGATTACCTTTTAGAGTACTTTTTAAAAATTTTTATTGCATTTGAAAAATTAGTTTTTGAAAAACATTCCAAAGACAGAGGATTCCAAACAGATATGCATAAGTTGTGTTTTGAATCTGTCAGGAAATTGCTTTGATAATGACTTGTAATGGTGGGGTAAGGAGAAAAAAGAGAGAGCTAGTCTTGTGTGAATTGCAACAGTCGACCATTGAGTGACCTGAGCTCATATTCTACTTCGATGAGTTTTTTTTTTTTTTTTTTTTTGCTGCACTTCCTTCAATTCGTCTAGAATAATATAATACATCACAAAGTAACTAGTGCAACAGTAGTTTCTAGTTATTATCGAGTTAGCATTTGGAAGTAACATTCACAACAGTTTCTGTTGATTAGACCTTTTTTCTTTTAAATTTATAACTACGACTGGTTAGGGGAGGATTTGACTTGGTAATTGGAATTGATTTATAAAAGTTGATGACAGTCAATTTTTATTAACCAGCTTCTTCAAAGCAAAAGTCCAAGGGCTAATTAAGAAGATTTGGCCCCAGAGCTGGGACTTGTCTTTTAGGGACCATGGGATAGAGTAACAGATTATCCTTGATTTCTCAAACCATTTACAGACAGTGGACAGTGGGCACAATACAGAATTACATTGTACCATCTTGGAAGAAGTTTTCTGCAACTTCGCATAGTAAATATAGCTTGTGGGAAGACACCACGAATTTATGATTTATGTAAAAGTTTGGAGTTTGTATTTATGACTCATGGTCATATCATAAAATTTTTAATCTAGGTATACTTGCCCTGAACTTGGCACATTGGCCATTTGTGAGACAGGCAATTCAACATTTGCAAAAATGTTTTATTTGCCCTTGCCGGAATCAATTAGTTTCATAAGTCTGTTGTTTATGTTTTTCCCTTTTGCATTGTCTTCAACTTATTTTACTACCAGAACAATGCCCTCATTAACATCACAGTCATGGTCATTTCATAAAATTTTATCCTTATAGATTCAAGAAATTGCACCGTTGGTTTCAAGGTAAGCACAGACTTGATGAACCGTGTTAAAACAAGTTCCAGCTCCGTAGCCAAGTCTCCTTAGTTTTAAATGGACTAAAAGGACTTCATTTTAAATGCATTTACCCGTCAAAACTACCATCAATGGAGCCCAACAGGAAAAGTATGCTTGCTGGTATTCTAAAAGTTGATTAATCTTCCTGTGACAATTATCAACCATAAATGTTATAATAATACAAAGAGGAAATTTCAACAAAGAGGAGGACAAGGAAGTTCAACCAAGAAGAAGAAAATGGAATTGCGAGGAAATTAGTTTTGAAAGCACTGTGGTGCGTCCAAATGACTCCAAATGACCGTCCTTCAATGACAGAAATTTCGAAATGCTCTGAAGAGTCAACAGAACAAACGCACAACTCTGTAGCCATGAAATACACTAGACTAGGGTGGAACTAAAATATATTTTAAATCAATAACCCAATTAGTTAATTTTATCATGTCAAGCTCTTCATAATTATGCAATTGATTTTATTTTATTTTTTGAAAATTAGAAGCCACAAAGAGTTACAACGTGGTAATTGCTAACTACTCTAAGTTATCTGTAACTTGTAACTTTGTACACCGATACTCACTATTAGCACTTGTTTAATAAATCTAATGTCATCTGATCTTTCCGCTTGTTGGTTTTACCGGTGAAGAATGTTTAGAGTATTAGCTACAAGTACATTTTAGTGAATTACCCCAGCTACATTTTCCATCACTCAGTAGAATTTTCCTGTACAATAAAATAAATGCATCTTCGTCCTAAGTATCAATGGATATGGAGTCCAGTATGAAATTGCTTGGAAATGCAAATACTACAAAATCTGACAGAAATTGTCTGATAAGAATTTCCTTCCATCAATAAATAAAAAAGATTCCATGTCTATATTCAACTTGGTTTGCCATCTCCGTGTGGAAAAAGAACAAAGAAAAGAGAAGCATAGAATTGTAGGAACCAAGAATAAAAACAACATAAGATATTAAGTTGTCTTCTACTAGTACTATGGACCTGTTTGGAACCTGAGTTTTTTGGGAGTTTGTCTAAAACTTTACTGTAGTGCAGTGTAGAAGTTTTTGAAAAAATTTTGTAGAAGTTTTTGTAAGGCGAAAAACCTTTTTGTAGAAGTTTTTGAAATGTTACTGTAGACGTTTTTTGGATCATTTTTAGAGGTATTTTTAAAATATATTTTTGAGTATTTTATAATTTATAATTTTTATATTTTTATATTCGTAAACATTTATGCATTTATAAATATTTAGAAATAAATATATTTATATATTTATATAAAAATATATAAATGTATTATATTATATATAATACGTAATATACATATATTTATAAATGTATAAATGTATAATTAATACTGTTTATAATTTATAATTTTTATTGTTTAAATATTTATATGCATTTATACATTTATAATACATTTATAAATATTTATAAATAAATATATTTATAAAAATATATAAATATATTATATTATATATAATACATAATATACATATATTTATAAATGTATAAATGTATAATTAATATAAATGTATATATTATAAATGAATATTATATAAATGTATAAATTATAATTTTTAAATATATATGATGATTATGTATAACTGTATTAATATAATTAATATAAATGTATAAATATATTAATATTATGTATAAATGTATAATTAATATTTTTTATAATTTATAATTTGTATTGTTTAAATATTTATATATATTTATGCATGTATAATACATTTATAAATAAATATATTTATATAGTTATATAAAAATATATAAATATATAAATGTATTATATTATATATAATACATAATATAAATATATTTACAAATGTAATAATTGTATATTATTATAAATGAATATTATATAAATATATAAATTAATATATTATAAATATATAAATATATAATATTATGTATAAATGTATTAATATAATTAGTATAAATGTATAAATGTATTAGTATTATGTATAAATGTATAATTAATAGTAATTTATATGGTATATAATATTTATAAAAATATATTTTAAATAAAATAAAATATTTATAATATGTTTAAATAAATATATAAATATATAAATATATAATATTATAAATATATAATATATATAATAAATTTTTGAGGGTGAGGGACTCAAAAATTCAAAAAAAAAAAATTGAAGTTACCGGCGGCACCGGAATAGGTGATCGGCGCCAGGAGAGGTGGTGGAGGCGGTGTCTGGTGTGGTGGGTTGGGTGAGGGAGGAAAAAAAGTTTTTGAGAAATTTTTTGTGTATAGATTTTTGAAGTGTGTAGGTAAAAAACTTTGAAAATTTTTTTGGGGTTCCTGTAACAAAAGTTGTTAAAAAACTTGGTAAAAAACTAGGGTGCCAAACAGGCCCTATATATGTTTTTGTGGAGCAGAATTGCTAAGTAGGCCATAGCTGCATGTTTCTGCCCCACTGCTGAAAATTGCGCAATCATACGTTTGAACTGGCTTTTGATGTGGACTGACCATTAAGGAGCATGGTTCAAAGTCGCTGTTGCGATTGCGGTCGCGGTCTGGACAGTTTTGTTAGGGTGGTTATCTATATCTAACCATTGGTGAAAACCATCACCTTTAAACCCAAGATCTGTATGGCGATTATTAAGAAATACATTAACTGTAAAATATCGGAAGCGTACCTGAATCCATATTGATAAACTTGCTACTTGAATCCCTAGAGATTTGGGGTGGCCTTCCAGGTCAACAGATATTCACCGATCCTTTGAGAGAGACCTTTAGTTTCTCTCTGGTATCTTTCCTGACGATGGGATATCAGGGAAGAGATATTTTGTGGTATGAGGAAATACGACAACTAAAACGATACCTGTGACTTGGGGACCATAACCCTATTTATAAGTAACATTCCTATTACCTTTTGGAGCCCTATTTCAGCCCATCATTGAAATAGGAGCCCATAAGTTTCTACACATTAAAGGGCCCACATCCTATTAGATACATTAAATCCAAACTATATTTGATCACTTTAATTGGGTTTAACCTTAATTGACAGTTTGCAATACATAATTATTCACATATAAGTCCAATGTTGGATTAAGGATCCAACAATCTCCCACTTGGACTATATGTGTAGCCTTATAATTATATTTTGTAATTAACCGTATGAGTTCAACTTTACTGTCATTATCACAATGTATCTGTAACCAATTCGATCCATCAATTACACCAATATAGGATCAAAACGGCCTTTGTTACAATTTCGTAACTCGACCCATCAATGGTCACATATATCAATGCAATTGAATGACATGAATCATGATGTGGATGTGTAGCATGGAAATTTCATGTAATGTGATCAAAACATGCCTATTTCCAACTGGTCCACCTTAAATTTTATGAGATCAAACCATACCAAGGTTAGAGTGCAAATAAATTCAAACTTTATTTATGCATAAAGTATTCTTAAATCCTTAATAACCAAAAACATCATAAGAGCATTCAAAATAACAAACTCCCACTAAAACTGTACATCATTTAATAATATGACACCCATACGAGCAGTATGCTCATGAAACATTTTGGGTAACAATCCTTTAGTAAGCGGATCCGCAACCATGGAGTTTGTCCCGATGTGCTCTATCGATAACTGTCTATTCTGCGCTCTTTCTTTAACAGTCAGGAACTTGATATCTATATGTTTAGATTTCGTCGAACTCCTGTTATTGTTGGAATATAGGACTGCTGACTTATTATCACAAAATAATTTGAGTGGTCTGTCAATACTATCTACCACACGTAATCCTGTGACGAAATTTCGCAGCCAAATTCCTTGATTGGATGCCTCATAACAAGGTATAAACTCTGCAGCCATAGTGGAAGATGCTATGAGGGACTGTTTAGCACTCTTCCAGGATATGACACCTCTAGCCAACAAGTACACATAGCCTGACGTTGACTTCATAGTATCTTGGCATCCAGCATAATCGGAATCAGTATACCCAACGATCTCTAACTCATCTGACTTCCGATACGTGAGCATGTAGTCTTTTATTTTCTGTAGATACCGTAAGACCCGTTTGGTTGCTTTCCAATGATCTAATCCAAGACTACTCAAATATCTACCCAACATCCCAGTAATGTACGCAATATCAGGACGCGTACATATTTGAGCATACATTAGACTCCCTACTGCCGATGCATAAGGAATCTTTTGCATCTCTTTTTTCTTAAAAGTATTTTTGGGACACTGCTCAAGACTAAATTTGTCTCCTTTAGCCACGGGAGTGTCACCTGGTTTACAATTTTGCATGTCATACCTTTTGAGAACCTTTTCGATATAGCCCTTTTGTGATAGTTCTAAAATACCCCTCGAACGATCACGGTATATCTGTATGCCTAACACAAAAGATGCATCACCAAGATCTTTCAACTCAAAATTCTTAGTTAGAAATTTCTTGGTTTCATGCAATAGACCAATATCGTTGCTGGCAAGTAAAATATCATCAACGTACAATACCAAAAAAATATACTTGCTCTCACATAACTTATGGTATATACAATTATCCACTAAATTTATCTCAAAATCAAATGAGATGATTATTTGATGGAATTTGAAATACCATTATCGAGACGCTTGTTTGAGCCCATAGATAGATTTTTTAAGTTTGCAAACCATATTCTTTGGATCTCCTGACACAGTTTTCTGGTTGCATCATATAATTGTCTCATCAATGTTACTATTGAGAAACGCTGTCTTTACATTCATCTGATGTAACTCAAGATCAAAATATGCCACTAATGCCATAATAATTCTAAAAGAGTCCTTTGAAGAGACTGGAGAGAAGGTTTCTTTATAGTCGATACCTTCCTTTTGTGTAAATTCCTTAACGACAAGACGAACTTTGTAACTTTTCACATTGCCTTTCGAATCCCTCTTGATTTTAAATATCCATTTACAACCAATGGGTTTCGCACCTTCTGACAATGGGACAAGATCCCAGACATCATTGTCCTTCATGGATTTAATCTCCTCATTCATGGCATCAATCCACTTTTGAGAATTTGGACTTTCCATGGCTTGACGGAAATTGATTTGATCATCTTCCATCAATCCAGGGTCATCCTCATGTTCTTGGAGAAAAATAATGTAATCATCTGGCACTGCACTTCTCCTTTCTCTAGTGGATCTTCTTAATAGCGCTGGTTCTTAAAGAGGAAGAGTTTATTCTTCTATAACAGTTTGCTCTTCGACATTGTCTTGATTTGTCATGTCATGATCAAGTTCAGGAATAGGGTCCTGAGTAAGAGCAATGACACCTGTGGGAATATTAATATATTCCTCTTTAAAGACAATGTCCCTACTGTAGTTTCTCCCCCAAACTCGACATCCTCAAAGAACTGAGCATTTCCTGTCTCAAAAATTGACTTAGTTGTGGGATCATAAAACTTGTAACTTCTGGATCTTTCAGAATATCCAATAAAATAACAACTAATCGTTCTTGAGTCCAGTTTCTTTTCATTTGGCCTGCAAGGCTTTGCCTCAGCTGGACACCCCTAAACATGCAGATGCTTTAAACTGGATTTTTTCCCTGTCCAAAGCTCATAAGGGATTTTGATAGTTGCTTTAGTTGGAACTCTATTAAGAATATATGCTGCAGTCTTAAGTGCTTCTCCCCAGAGTGACTTTGGTAAGGTAGAATGACATATCATACTCCTTACCATGTTTTTAAGCGTTCTATTTCGTCTTTCAGCTACACCATTCATAGTGGGTGAAACCGGCATGGTGTGCTGTGGAACGATACCGCATTCCTCTAGGTATTTAGCAAATGGTCCTGGACGTTGTTCACATGAACCGTCATATCTGCCATAGTACTCACCACCACGGTCAGATCTGACGCTTTTAATTCTTTTATTGAGTTGATTCTCAACTTCAGTTTTAAAATTTTTGAACACGTCCAGTGACTGTGATTTTTCAGAAATGAGATATATGTAGCCATATCTTGAAAAATCGTCTATGAACGTTATAAAATATTGTTGACCATTCCAAACAGATGTGGAAAATGGTCCACAAATATCTGTATGTACAAGTTCTAAGACGTCTAAGGACCTATTGGTTTCAAATCTCCTTTTATTGGTTTGTTTCCCCTTTATACAATTAATACAATCATTAAAATCTGTAAAATTCAAGGGGTCGAGAATTTCATTTAACACAAGTCTTTCCATTCTCCGTTTGGAGATATGTCCCAATCTCTTGTGCCATAATGCAGCTGAATTCTCATTGGCTAATTTTTATTTAACTCCTCTAGTACTCAAATGCAGAGATTCATTAAATGAAACAATCGTATCAATTAAATATAGATTATCGTAATGCATTAAAGAACCAGAACCAACCAATTTTGAATCATGAAACAATTCAAAATTTTCATTTTCAAATGAACAAAAAAAATCAAATTTGTCCAAAGCAGAAATAAAAATTAAATTTCGTCTAAAAGACGGTACAACAAATGTCTCATTGAGAACCAAATAAAATCCGATCTTTAACAATAATCTAAAAACTCCAATTGCCTCAACTTGAACTGTTTTGCCATCGCCCACGTAGATATATCTTTCATTATCATTAGGCTTTCGACAATTCAGGCAACCCTGCATAGACACACTGATGTGAGTTGTTGCATCAGAATCTAACCACCATGTGTGTTTAGGTACCGAAGTTAAATTAACCTCAGAACAAACCAAATTAAGAAGCATATCTTTCTTAGCACGCCAAGCGTGATAGTTGGTGCAATACTTCTTTTGATGCCCTTCAGTTCCACAGAAGAAACAACTATTGTTTCCCTGATCATTTGATTTCTTTTGTTGTTTCTTTTGTGGCGCTGTACCTGCAGTTCCTTTTTCTTTCTTCCTCTTAAGTCCCTTACTTTTATTACTAGTGGTTGATACCAGATGGGCACTTTCTGTCTGCTCTTGGTTCAACCTTTCCTCTATCTCTACATAGTGTGAGATGAGTTCATTTAGAGACCAAGTCTCCTTTTGACAGTTGTAACTCACCTTAAACTGGCTAAACTGTGTAGGAAGAGATATTAAAATCAAATGCACCAGTAACTCTTCAGAGAGTTTCAACTTAAGTGCATTTAATTTCGAAACAAGATGAGACATCTCCATAATGTACTCTCTGATATTGCCTTTACCACTATATTTCATTGAAACTAGGCGTGTCAAGAGCGTAATAACTTCAGCCTTTTCGTTCTTGACAAACCTTTTTTCAATGTCCTGAAGGAACTCTTTAGCGGTTACAGTCGTTTCTGACATTGTTCCCCACAATGCTTCTGGAACGACCTTTTAATGATCATCAGACACAAGCGATTTGATCTCTCCCACCTCTCATTATTTCTCTTTTCATCAGAAGTACTCTGATCTGTAAGAGGTGGGGGAGAATCATCCCTTAACGCAAGGTCGAGATCCATTACTCCAAGTACTATCAAGAGATTTTCTTTCCAAGACTTGAGTTTGTGCAATTCAGCATAGGAATGTTATTGATGTTGGCAGTAATATTTGTAAGATCATTTGCAACTGAACAGGAAATATAATATAATTAAAACAAACTCACATAAATCAAAACAATAATAAATTCAAATAATGATAGTCCCATTTCAAGATACCGATATTCCATTAATATTTTATCTTTGGACAAAAATATTAACTTCTAAGTGATATCTTGGTGCAGTAATAAACACTGATAATAATAACATGTCAAAAATAAATTTTCCTTTGGGCCAATTTATAATCACATGTAAAATTCAAATAATTATCACATATTTATTACCACAAGTGCACATGTAATTTCATTAAATATTGACCTTCCTTTGGGCCGGTCAATATTCATAAAATTACAAGTACCCAACTAGTTATATTTTAAAATAAATTAATTTCCATAATAGAGGTCACTTTGGTGGCATATTATTTCAATTAATTTATTTCAAAATATATATAATCATACCAATATTCAAATTTAAAATTATACAAATTAAACAAAATTTTGAGCAAAGTCAACTTTAGTTAACTCTGATCAAACCAATCAATTGGATCAAAATTTATTGGACCAAAGGTCCATATCCATAATTGACCCAATTTATTATTCAAGCCCAAATTTTCTTGAAGTCCATAATTGCTTTATAAAAATTTATATTTAGTGGGCCTAATATATGGACTTTATAGGCTTAAATGTCCTATTAACTTTATTAGGGTTCACTTAAATTAGAGAAACCCTAATATCCTTAATAAATATATGCAAATTCTCTTATACAAGGAAGCAAGCCAAACTAAAATACTAATAACGGTTGAATCAAAACGTGGCAAGTTGTGTACCCAAAATTTTAGACATAAACCATATAAATATACGGGTACCAAGTATATTGTTTGTGCCTCTTTATGCCAATAATATACATGAGAAACCTTTGGCCATTTAAAGTTGAGCTTTTGACCACAATAGTCATACGTATATCCAAAATCAAAAGTACAAGGCATGTGAATGACATAAGCAAACAAGTAATATGGAATCATTGGCATGTAGCAAAACAAAAGTGCTTGCAATTCTAACAATTCGTGGAGCCCATTGAATTGAAAAGTTGACCGAATTTAAGAATCATGCGATGCAATTTGGACCACAGCATAAAAGGTGACATTATGGATGAATCCGTGTGGCATGCAATTATAACGGCAATTATTTATCACATTAATTCGTGCCATCAGCAACCAAGCCTTCCAAAAAAGTAAACGGCAAAGCCAGAACATGAAATCCGAAACACTTAGCCGTACAACAAAAAAAAAACTATGAATTACCAAAACAAAAATATTTCCTTATAATCAACCATATGGACCCTGATACCACTTGTTAGGGTGGTTATCTAAATCTAACCACTAGTGAAAACTATCACCTTTAAACCCAAGATCTGTATGGCGATTATTAAGAAATACATTAACTGTAAAATAGCGGAAGCTGATAGGTTGCAATTTTATCATTTATTTTATTATTAAATTTCTCTATTACCTGACCCGATGTGGATTAATTGCTGGATTCTACTCACTTTTAGCATTTGGCATATATTTCAGGGAGTAGAACGAAAATACCATCATAAGTGCCAATTTGACAGTTATCAGGAAAGCGTTCAAGTAGCAGGCATCCAGGGCTATTTTTGGAATATCAAGACATGACCCTCTCTAGTAATTTGCGGAAGACAGCATAAAAGAAAAAAAAAAGGAACGCAGGGCTGGGCGTTCTTTCCCTGGGAGGCGAGAGCCGCCGCACAGCATTGGTGGCAATAAGAAGAGGAAATAGCTGAGGCCATTAGGGGGAAAAACTATTAGATAGCAAAGAATGGGCACTACTTTGATTTAGCTTTGACTTTTCTTTGGTTAGCTTTTGGGTAGCTTGAATTCTCGTATGTCAGAGACCATGAGAAACCCATGAGTCATTCGCTGTAGCTTTGTTCTTTCTTTTTCCTTATTGAAGCGAATTGAGTTCTCCCGGTCAATGACAAAGGCCGCAATTGTTCCTTCCGCTTCGTGTGAGTGTTCCTCGTTAGGGATGAACTAAATCCCTTTTTCTAGTCAAAAAACAACGGATGCTTTGGGTCGCCTAAAAATTGTGAGATCGATTTAATTTTATCTTTTTCTTTTATTTATTGGTATTTGCATATTCCCTGGTTGCAGTGCTTTTGGTTGTTTAATTAATTGATTGTCTTGGATCCGGATAATTAGTTAATTTAATAATCTATTGTCAATTGAGGTATTGAATCCGTAATTGTTTGATTACCTCAAAATAGTGACAACTGGCATGATTAGATTTGTGTCAGGGGAATACGCGGGCTAATCTAAAATAACCCTGGTAGTTCATTATTTGGTTAGAATAGGGCTCCTCTAAATGTAAGGCAATTGGGGAATTAAATCTTACGGGCGTATCTAGGATTATTTTCCAATTAGGGCAGTAATTAACAGGCGTACCTTAATCACCGACACAGTAAGGAGAGGTTGACTGTCATCGCTTGTTTGACGGTTATAACCTATTTATTAGTAAATAATTGGAATTGGCTTTGCATCGATGATCAATTAGGTGCACCATTGCTGAAGTTATTTCTTGGCTAGATCCTTAATTATCACTCATTTGATTTTAGTAATTTGTTATTTAATTTTTAGTAGTTTCTTAGATTTTGTTTGAATTTTTTTTATTGTCACCTTCTGCACAAAAACACTCCCCTTGTCACTGTGAATTTGAAAAGAAACAATTACTCTCAATCCCTGTGGATTCGACCCTACTCACCGCTACCTATAGAAATTACTTTTAGTTTGAGCAGGTTTTATTATTGCACAGGTTTCGACAACCTGTCAATTTTTGGCGCTGTTGTCGGGGACTGGTGTCAGTTATTTGCTTCTTTTTAAATTCATTTTTGTTCTAATTTTCTGGTGCTTTTTTAGTGTATGTCTCGTTCTTCTTGTACAGGTGAATTAATTTTTGACCCC
Source organism: Coffea eugenioides (assembly GCF_003713205.1). Classification (NCBI taxonomy): domain Eukaryota; kingdom Viridiplantae; phylum Streptophyta; class Magnoliopsida; order Gentianales; family Rubiaceae; genus Coffea; species Coffea eugenioides. The sequence continues at coordinate 54,618,997 of NC_040040.1, forward strand.
GAGGTAGAGAAGACTGCGCGTAGAACAAGAACAGAGACCAGACAGCTCAGAGAGGAGCACTCGAGTGCTGCATCTCTGAGATCTGAGCCAGAAGTTGAACCAACAGATTCGTTTGGTGACACTTCGAGTGATTCGGAGCAAGAAGAAATCCCTATGGCTAATGCACGGACATTAAGGGAGTTGGCTACTCCTGATTTAACTCAGCAGCCTTTATGCATCACTTTCCCGAGTTTGAGTGATAACACTCCATTTGAATTAAAATCTGGTCTAATTCATCTTTTACTTTCTTTTCATGGTTTATCAGGTGAGGAGCCGTATAAGCATCTGCAGGAGTTTGATGTCGTGTGCAATAGTATGAAACCCCCGGGAATCACAAAAGAGCAGATAAAAATGAGGGCATTCCCCTTCTCCCTGAAGGATTCAGCAAAGAACTGGTTGTACTACCTACCACCAGGTAATATCACCACGTGGGACCAGTTGAAGAAAAAATTTTTTGAAAAATATTTCCCTGCGTCCAGAGTTGCGAGTTTAAGGAAAGAAATTTGCGGTATCAAGCAGCATCCAGGGGAGTCGCTTTATGAGTATTGGGAGCGATTCAAGAAGTTATGCATTAAGTGCCCCCAACACCAAATAAATGAGCAGTTATTTATACAATATTTTTACGAGGGGCTACTCTTCAGAGACAGGAGTATCATTGATGCTGCGAGTGGAGGGGCACTGGTGAACAAGACCCCTCGAGCAGCGTGGGAGCTAATTGAAGGAATGGCGGAGAATTCGCAGCAATTTGGTACGAGGGAGGATGTCCCGATACGCAAGGTGAATGAGGTAGAGACATCCTCTATCCAGCAGCAGTTGACGGAGTTAACCTCGTTTATTAGGCAACTGGCTGTAGGGAACGCATCTTAGGCCAAGGTGTGTGGGATTTGCACTGGTGTGGGTCATTCAACAGACATGTGCCCAATGATCCAAGAAGAAAGTGTGGAGCAAGTGAATATGGCTGGTCACGTGCCCGCGCCAAGAAATCAATATGACCGATATTCAAACACCTACAATCCTGGTTGGAGGGATCATCCCAACTTCAGTTATGGAGGAAATAGGCAGTCCAATTTTATGCCAAGTAGACAACAAGAGTACCAGCAACAGTATCAATTTCGACCACCACCACCTCCATCGAGCGCCAGTCCATCTTTGGAAGATATGATGAAACAATTGATGGCTAGTACTGCACAACACCAGCAAAAGACGGACTCTGAACTACGGAACATAAGAAGTCAGATGGGTCAGATACAAGCGATGCAGAATCAGATAAGTCAGATGGCAATATCAATCAACCGTCTGGAGTCTCAAGTAAATGGAAGATTGCCATCCCAACCTGAACTGAATCTGAAGAACGTAAGTGCAATGACTTTAAGGAGCGGGAAGGAAATTCAGGGGCCCGAACTCGCGACTCCAAAGGATAAGGACGAAGAGAAGATTGAGAAAGGACTTCAGGCAGAGAATACAAGCATCAAAAATCCAGTGGTACTCCCTGACCCGATCATAGACGTTAAAACTAATCCCCCTCCATTTCCTTGCAGGTTGGAGAAACCGAAGAAGCAGGACAAAGAGAAGGAGATCCTAGAGGTGTTCCGCAAGGTAGAGATCAATATCCCCTTATTAGATGCCATCAAACAAGTGCCAAAGTATGCAAAATTTTTGAGGGACCTATGTGTCAACCGAAAGCGGCTGAGGGGAGACGAAAGGATCATTGTTGGGGAGAATGTGTCAGCAGTTCTCCAAAGGAAGTTTCCACCAAAGTGCGGGGATCCAGGTAGGTTTACTGTCCTATGTAAGATAGGTAATACTCTGATTAGGAATACCCTGCTGGACTTAGGAGCATCGATCAACGTAATGCCTAAATCTATGTAGGCTTCTCTGAATCTCGATCCATTAAAAGAAACCGAGATAATAATTCAATTAGCTGACCGAACAAATGCATACCCTGATGGGTTGGTAGAGGATGTGCTGGTTAAAGTTAATGAATTGATATTCTCGGCTGACTTTTATGTACTTGACATGGATGATGATCATTCCCGTGACCCCTCACCTTTGCTACTAGGTAGACCCTTTTTGAGCACAGCACAGACAAAAATTGACGTTAATAAGGGTACATTGTCCATGAAATTTGATGAAGAACTAGTCTACTTTAATATTTTTGATACAATGGAATATCCTGCTAACTCTCACCCTGTGTTTGCTATTCATGCTATTAATCCCTCTGTGCAAGAATTTTCTGAGTTTGCTTGTAGGGATAAATTCAAATTTACCAAGAACAAGTATAAGGGGATGAAAGCACTGTATGAGATGAAAAGGAGTAGAAAATTAAGAAAGAAGACTGCACTCAAAGGCTATTTGGATCCTGGAGGAGGGCCACCGATTTCTAGGAAAATTGAGTTACACCCAGATTGAAGAGTGGTGTTCAATGTCTAGCCAAAGATATTAAAGAAAGGCGCTCATTGGGAGGCAACTCAATTCCTTTTAATTGTTTGTTCAACTTTGTTTGATAATTTAAATATGTTTTTCTTGAATTTGAATGATTTTGGGTTTCAATTTTCATTTTTGATGAATTATAGGTGTCCTTCTGTCATGACGCGCCCGCGTCATCACGTATAGAGAGCTCATGATCAGAATCATCAGAAGGGGTTCCTGCCCTCATGACGCGCCCGCGTCATAACGTATAGAGAGCTCATGATCAGAATCGTCAGAACGGGTTCCTACCCTCATGACGCGCCCGCTTCATATCATATAGAGAGCTCCAGGTTCCGTGCCTTCATGACGTGCCCGCGTCACGTTCGCGGGAAAGGTAAGTATTAAAAAAAAAAACTCAAGAACGATTATTGATTTTCTGTTAATCTCTACTTTTGAATTCTAGAAATAAATTTTGTCAATAACAATAAAAAAAAAAGATGATATATGTAAAAAAAAAATTCACAAAAAAACAAAATTTTCAAGTAAGTAACGAAAAAAAAAAAAAAAAAAAAAAGAGTCTTTCCGTAAAAACAAAAAAAAAATGAAAAAGCAAAAAAAAAAATAGAAAAAGAAAAAAAACACAAATACTTTTTTCTTTTTCTTTTCCTTTCTTTCCTTTTCTTTTTCTTTCTTTCCTTTCTTTCTTTCTCTTTTCTTTCTTTCTTCTCCCCTGTTTCTTCTTCTCTTTCGGCTGAGCTTATCTCATGCCTGCCGCCATCTCCTTCACCGCAACCCACCGTCCTCGCGCCGCCACCACAGTCGCTCGCCAGCCCACTCCTCTCGCAGCCGCGGAGGACCAGCGATGACCAGCCCGCACCTCTCTCTGCCCGCTGCCCGCTCCTGTAACAGGCGACGCGCGCCGCCGAGCCCCCCCACACGGAATTGTTGCTCATAGACGCACACATGTTTTCCACCCCATGTCTCGCCTCGCCCACCACTTTGATCCGATCTCAGGGAAGTTTTGTTGCCCTCTCTCTTACTTTTGGTGTTTATTTGTTACATTGGGAGCAATGTATCGTTTATGTGTGGGGGGGGTGAGTTGTGGTTCTAGTTTTTCGTAGTTTCTAGTTTTTAGGTGTTTTTCCTTTATTTTTAGTTTGTTTTTTGTTATTTTCATTCAGTCATTTTCTTTCTTTCTAGTGATAAGCTCTCGTGTGAATGTCAAAAATTTGATGTTGGATTATTGTCTCTAATGCTACTATTGCCAAGTTTAATAATAAAAGTGTGTCAAGTAAATGTGGTTGAATTTCAAAACATCTCTTTGGTAAATATCGGTGATTGCTTGACTCTTTTGATTTCTTTGTTAACTCTTCTAGACAGAGGGAATGATTGGTGGCATTTTCATGTGAATTTGTCCAATATTGACTCTAATACTCCATGTTGGGCAATAATGAGGCTAGCTGCTCCTATTCTTATTTTTAACGGTATTATTTTGCATTATTGTGTTATTTGGCTGTGACTAAACTTGACTGTACTCCGCTATTAGTTACTACTGAGTAACCGGGAATCTGCACCTAAAAGTGTCGATTCTCGCGTCAAAAAGTAGTAATTGCTATAAGTACGTGGTCACGTGGCGATCGAAACTGAGTAACCGGGCTCTTTCATCTAACAAATGTTGGAGTTCGCGTCAAAAGGTTCCAGTGGCTAGCGACTAAGTCTTTTGTTACTATTGAGAAAAGAAAAAAAAAGAGAAGAAAAAAATCAAAAAAAAAAGAGAAAAGTAGAAAAATGTGATAAAAAAAAGTGAGAGTTGTGTTAGTGTATAATAAAAGTCAGCTTGCCGATTTATGGATTTAATATTGAGATTTTGGTTAATAGTTGGGTCATTCGCTGATAAATGTTAAGCGGCCACTCCTTTTTCTTAGATTAGTTAACCTGAAATTCGAAGAGTTTATGGTTTAGAAGCTAACCGGAGTGATGTTTCTTGGACTTGACCATTGATGCTTGATTATTATTTTTCTTGGTATCTTGGCAATTTGGTGGATAGAGCAGTAGCCATTATCAAATATTGGTGTTTGTTTGTTGTTCTCATGCTTGAGGGCAAGCATGGTTTAGGTGTGGGGGGAATTGATAGGTTGCAATTTTATCATTTATTTTATTATTAATTTTCCCTATTACCTGACTCGATGTGGATTAATTGCTGGATTCTACTCACTTTTAGTATTTGGCATATATTTCAGGGAGTAGAACGAAAATACCATAATAAGTGTCAATTTGACAGTTATCAGGAAAGCATTCAAGTAGCAGGCATCCAGGGCTATTTTTGGAATATCAAGACATGACCCTCTCTAGTAATTTGCGGAAGACAGCATAAAAGAAAAAAAAAGGAACGCAGGGCTGGGCGTTCTTTCCCTGGGGGGTGAGAGCCGCCGCATAGCATTGGTGGCAATAAGAAGAGGAAATAGCTGAGGCCATTAGGGGGAAAAACTATTAGATAGCAAAGAATGGGCACTACTTTGATTTAGCTTTGACTTTTCTTTGGTTAGCTTTTGGGTAGCTTGAATTCTCGTATGTCAGAGACCATGAGAAACCCATGAGTCATTCGCTGTAGCTTTGTTCTTTCTTTTTCCTTATTGAAGCGAATTGAGTTCTCCCGGTCAATGACAAAGGCCGCAATTGTTCCTTCCGCTTCGTGTGAGTGTTCCTCGTTAGGGATGAACTAAATCCTTTTTTCTAGTCAAGAAATAACGGATGCTTTGGGTCGCCTAAAAATTGTGAGATCGATTTAATTTTATCTTTTTCTTTTATTTATTGGTAGTTGTATATTCCCTGGTTGCAGTGCTTATGGTTGTTTAATTAATTGATTGTCTTGGATCCGGATAATTAGTTAATTTAATAATCTATTGTCAATTGAGGTATTGAATCCGTAATTGTTTGATTACCTCAAAATAGTGACAACTGGCATGATTAGATTTGTGCCAGGAGAATACGCGGGCTAATCTAAAATAACCCTGGTAATGCATTATTTGGTTAGAATAGGGCTCCTCTAAATGTAAGGCAATTGGGGAATTAAATCTTACGGGCGTACCTAGGATTATTTTCCAATTAGGGCAGTGATTAACGGACGTACCGTAATCACCGACACAGTAAGGAGGGGTTGACTGTCATCGCTTGTTTGACGGTTATAACCTATTTATTAGTAAATAATTGGAATTGGCTTTGCATCGATGATCAATTAGGTGCACCATTGCTGAAGTTATTTCTTGGCTAGATCCTTAATTATCACTCATTTGATTTTAGTAATTTGTTATTTAATTTTTAGTAGTTTCTTAGATTTTATTTGAATTTTTTTTATTGTCACCTTCTGCACAAAAACACTCCCCTTGTCACTGTGAATTTGAAAAAAAACAATTACTCCCAGTCCTTATGGATTCGACCCTGCTCACCGCTACCTACTGAAATTACTTTTAGTTTGAGCAGGTTTTATTTTTGCACAAGTTTCGACAACCTGTCAAATTTTGGCGTACCTGAATCCATATTGATAAACTTGATACTTGAATCCCTAGAGATTTGGGGTGGCCTTCCAGGTCAACAGGTATTCACCGATCCTTTGAGAGAGGCCTTTAGTTTCTCTCTGGTATCTTTCCTGACGATGAGATATCAGGGAAGAGCTATTTTGTGGTATTAGGAAATACGACAACTAAAACGATACCTGTGACCTGGAGACCATAACCCTATTTATAGGTAACATTCCTGTTACCTTTTGGAGCCCTATTTCAGCCCATCATTGAAATAGGAGCCCATAAGTTTCTACACATTAAAGGGCCCACATCCTATTAGATACATTAAACCCAAACTATATTTGATCATTTTAATTGGGTTTAACCTTAATTGACAATTTGCAATACATAATTATTCACATATAAGTCCAATGTTGGATTAAGGATCCAACAAGTTTCACATCGGTTTCGGCATATTGATCGCAGTCTTGACGAAACGCGAATTTTTGAAATATTTAATATTGTAAAAAATATGATAAACAAAAATAATTTAAAAATTAGTAAAAATAATAAAAATTCGAGTTGAATCGGGATGACTCGGAGTGATTCGATGTGACACGGTGACGTCTCGGTTAGTCGAGTATCTCGGAATCGTATTATCCCGGTATCGTATCATCCCGGTATCGTATCGGAAGGGCCCGAGACGGTGATGACTTTTGCCAAGTCATGTTAAGGAGTGATGTTCATGACGCCTTCTGCTTTTAATGTTCATGACGCGGTGTGTAAGCCTTAAGGAGTGATGTACATATTCTTTGTTAAATGGGAATGCAATTTAGGGTGACTCTGAAGAACAAAATTTTTTCAAGTATAAGATGTGGAGAATTGAAGTGCATCATTTGTTATGCTAAAAATACAATATGAGAATTTCCAGTGGTACTATTACAATACACTATTAGAAAGTTTTCCACTTAGATGGTGTGTAACAAGAATAAAGTTGGAAAAATTACATATAACCACCTATAGTTGGACCCCGAAATTGATAGATGAAAGAACGACTTGACTAATTAATGCCTGCATCAAAACGCGACAATGACTTTGACATCTTTTATGAAACGGAACAAGAAAACCCGGGTTTAGGAATCCATCACACGTATTAGTTGATAATTGTTCAGGTTTCTTAATTGAGAAACTAAGTATTATATAATGATTGGAATTCTTTTTGATTTTTCAATGTAGGACAAGTTCTTTTGAAATACACAATTAGACATTTAGGTGTGAATTGTAGAAGATGGCATCTAGGTCTAGAGATTTTTTCTCTTTTAAATTTTTTGGATTTACTCGACTTGATTTTCATGTTACCATCAATTGGGACTTACAAGAAAAAAAAAAAAGAGACTATTCTGCAAAACATTAACTGGTCTGATGCTGTTGGAAATTTAAAACGCTCAAATGTGGAATATGCTCAAATTATTCAATACTCCATTCAATTCTAGGGCCCCAAAAATTATAAAGAGGAAAAGAACGAGTGAACCATTTTCTAAACCTGATCTTGATATTTCAAGTGAACTAATTAGCTTCGCATCAGATATCTTTTTATTCTTTTATCGAATACACTAGCTATCATAATATTGTTTGTGTTTTTCATTAAAATAAAGATCATTTCTTATAAATATTTTTGTTCATCATGCATCGCCATAATGATGTGGCTCTGAATTTACAATATAACTTATGTATTAGTAGACTCATTACCTGACTAATTTTCTTCTTTTTTTCTTTTTCTCTTTTCGGGGTTAAAGTCTTCATTTATAAATCTATGTTGGACTGCTTAAAAGAAATCATCAAAAGTCTAGACTAGATTCCCTTAGGAAAGAAAAAAGGGAAAAAATCTAGTTTGGAACTTTGATATGGATAGTGAATGGCCACATCTAGGTTGGCGGATCAATTTATTTTCTTGAATTTGATTTGCTACTTATTTTCTTGTATTTTCATGAACAGATAATGAAAGAAAATGTATTAATGTCTCTTCATTTTCATGTTACCATCATATCAATACAGGCTAATAAGAAAAATATCTTTTTCATACAAACAACAACAAGAGAAAGGAGTTCAAATTAGACTTGTAATAGGCAGGAAAATAAAAATGAACAAAGACTTAGAGCCAAGTCAAGAATGAACTCCCTCAGAACAAACAAACAAAACAGAGAAAAAATGGAGCTCAAATTAGACTTGCACTGTGAGAGAAGTTCAGAATTTAGCTTCTAACGCATTTGGTTAGCAGTTTCCTCCATTGAAGCCTAGTGCTGAAAAAGGTATGGTTCATGGAATTCTACTGGTTTATTAAACCAAACGTCCCAATTCCCAAAACTAATGGAAGAAAGTACAACATTACTAGAACTAGATATTGAGATATCAAAGCTGGCTAATTAGATTTTAGGCTTGTTTTCATTTGCTGTGAAATTTTGCAAAATTTGGTTAGAGCGATTGGTAAGGATAATGAAAATTAGGTAAATATAGTCTTTGATAGATTCATATTTTAATTTTTTTGACTATTGATAAAATCTGAAGTTAGATGCAGAAGAAGAATATCAAAAAAGTCAATAATCCTAATTTTAGAATATATAATCAAAGAAAAATAATCGATCAACTATCAATAGCTATTGATCCCATAATCGTGCACCACATATTAATCGTGCTAGTGTCTAAATTTAGTCTACTTGAGTGCTTTTCCCACCGAATGTGATTTAGTTGTAATTGACGATCAATTGTCAATAGTTGTATTGATCCTGCAATTGTGAATTACATATTATCTTGTAAAGAAAAATGATTTTATTAAATATTTATTCTTTAAACTGGATTGAGCTCCAAACATTGGGACTTACATATTCAAAGCCGCCATCTCAAACTACTGATAAGAATTCATCCAAACTTCAAGATTTTCACTCGTTTTCCCTTCTCACTTTTGATTAAGATGCCAAGTATAAAATAAGCTTAGACAAAAATCATAGTATTTCATCAACTGACCATTTCCTCGCAAAATTTCTAAAATCACCACATAGTCCCACTAAATTAGCCAACAAAATAACAAATAAGTAAAAGACCTATTAAAGAAGTCAACACTTACACCTAACTAGTTGAGAGGAGGGATCGATTGGTTGGTACTAGGGAGGACTAACACTTACACCTAACTTATACTTAAAAAAAAGGAAAAAAAAACCCCAAGCAGCTCATTTGTTCTAGCTCTTTGATTTGCGAAGCTTTCACCTTGATCAGGAGAAGGACTAAATAGATATTTTGGAGAGAAATAGTAGGAAGGGTTAGAAAGAGTAAAGTGAGGTCCAACTCAAAATTCTTCCAATATAAAAACTTGCTCAAATTATTAATTAGCCCCCCAACTTCTAAACTTAATCACATAAACCTCCCCTGAAATAAAGTTAACGTGGTCATGAGTATTACACTTGTGCTGCAAATATTTGGAGAGAAGTGTGCAGAGTTCGAATTTGGCATACAGAGGAGCTTATGTTTTGACTATTAAACTGTCTTGGCTCAGATTTTATTGTGTTAGGAAAAATTTTCTTGATTAAATAGTCAGGTCATCTCTTGAATCTTCTATCTATCATACATGGGAAGAGAGAAACAAGAGAATTTTCACTGAGGGAAAAGCTACTCCTATATCAGCTTCCAGCCCATCAGCACTGATGTTAGAGCAGTGGTAGCTTCTTGGAATTTTGATCTTATATTCTTACCGTGAGTATTCTGTTTGTTTAGCTGGTGACCGTGGGTGTTGTTTGTAATTAGTGTCCTTTGGACGGTGTTGCTGGTTTGGCCTTTTGCAACTTCTCATAATAAGCTCTGTTTTTGCTATACTAATAAAATGAATACCTTACCTAACAAAACAAATGGAGGCAATAAGGGGACAATTTTTTTTTTTTACCAAACTCCCTTCGGTCGGGCGCACTCCCCCTCAGGGGGCCGGGGGGGACGCACCAAAAGTATAACCTAAAATATCCTCTTATTAAGGAGCTAAAAGGAGCTCTTATTGGCTTTAAAGTCCTTTAGAGGAGTCTTTAGGTGTGGGGGCGGGGTTAGTTTAAGCCTACGAAGGTGGAATCCTCAAAAGTCTCTTTTGCAGAGAGGAAGAAAAGAGCCCAACTATGGTTTACCAGTATGGAGCCGAGTTCTTCAACGCATGCCTGACTATATATCAACTATCAATCAATAGTTTGATATCAATACTTTGGGCAACAAGAGAAGCGTATCCTGGGCTTTTAGTTCTGGACTCTTCTCTTATTAATCACAGCCGTCTCGTGAGTGTTCCTTGAGTTTATTAAGTCGTAAGCACGGGTAGGGAAGCCCACTAACCTTTCGAACGCGCTTACGAGTGCAGCTCACTCTCAAAGAACACCCTTTCTGTGATCATAATACAACAATAACAACAAAAGGAGTTGACCCAAAAAAAAATAACAAAGTATAACAACTTGATTTTGTCAATAATAATAGCAACGACTTCAGTGCTAAATTGTAGATTAGAGTGCCTTACAAGTAAGAAAAGCCCAAAGTTGGACTTGCGATCTGAATTGTTTCAATTGACAATGGTGTGTATTTCAACAAAAAAAAAAAGGAGTGTGTTGACTTTGTTCTTTACACCGGAAGGAGTTCAGCATTAGTTTTTAACATTGACTCAGTCAATCATTAACAGTATGTTGCAAGTTCAGATTTTGGTCGCTTTGACTTGGTAATCCACCTTAGATTTCATCCTTTCTTTAATTTTTTTTTTGGGTTCTGGATGCAGTAATAATTCTTCTATTGTTACCCTGTTGCTTTAGAAAATGGTGCTACTTAACTTTCTCATTCTTATTTTTTAGATTTTTTAAAAACTTTCCCATGCTTATAGCTATGGAAGTTATTTCTCTCTTTTTTTTTCAAATATTATTTTGTTTGCTCATAAATACGTTTTCCAACTAATTTTTTTTTTATATTTTCATCCAAGTTTTTATCTTACATGCATTAACATCATAAAAAATATTATAGTAATTATTTCAAATAATATTTTAAATAATACACTATCCATACACACTTTATGCATCTTCTACTTTGTTTTAATTTTTAATTTTTTTTTATTTTATTCTTATTTTTGTCAATAAAATGAAATTTAAAATGTACAAATCAAGTAGCAACACATAATTCTAATACCACTAGCATGTATTTCCAAAATGAACACTGAAGTTTTGCATCTTTGTTAGAAAATTATAAAAATAACCTATAATGATAATTATTCGGTAAGATGGTTTTACACTATTTAGAAATGGTTATAATGCCACAAACTCTTAACTAGTTATACCCTTGCTAAGAAAAACCTGATACACATATGAGGATGTTAGGGTGTGTTTGGATGTTTATATAAAATTTTATTGTAACTTACTGTTCTACACTAGAAAATTTTAATTTTTGTGTATTTGAGAGTTGAAAAAACAAACTTTCTTTTTTCTTTTTGTTTTCTTCTTCCTTTTCCTTTTCTTTTTCCCTCCCTCTCCCTTCCTTCCTCCCTCCCCACTGCCACACCCAACTCTCCCCGGCGGCGCCGATTCCCCCCCTCTCTCTCTTCTCCTCCCACTTTCTTCCTCCTCCATCCCTCCATTCCTCCCTCCCTCCCTCACTCTTCCTCCTCTCCCCTCCCCCATTCCCCCGCAAACCCCCTCCTCCCTCCTGGAACCAGCAGGGGAGGGGATTTTTAATTTTCATAAACTGCAAATTTTAATTGTCATCAAAAGTATTAATGATAATAACTACCAAGTAAGTGCTAAAGTCTAGATTGCAATGCCTTCCACATAATAGAAGTTTAGATTGGACTCTCTTAACAAAGAATGAAAAAAGAAAATGAAAGAATGAAAAGTCTAAATTGGGTGGCTAGTCAAAAGTCAATTGAGGTTAATGGTAAAGTTTTTCTTAATAAACAACTCCAGAGTTTAGATTGGATTCCCATAAACCGTTACCGGGAAAGGAGGTTAAAATTTACTAGTTAGAGGAGAGCAGATCCTCTGTCCACTATTTTGTGTCCAATTTCCTGTCCAATGTGAAACTACGTAGTTTCACTTATTATATCTGCTGATGTGGCAACTAAAAATAGGAGGCTGTTTGGCTGCCTTATACTTCTTTTTCTTTCTTCTTTGTTGGGTTTCCTTTGTTTACACAACTTTGTTACAATTCTCATCTTTTTTAAAACAAAGTATTAAGGATTTCAAATACAAAAGAATATTTAAAAAAGATGGGAATTGTAACAAAGTTGTGTAAACAAAAGAAATCCACAAAAGAAAAATAAAATGAAGTATAAGACAGCCAAACAACCACCTATTTTAGTTGCCACATCAGCAGATATAATAAGTAAAACTACGTAGTTTCACATTGGACAGGAAATTGGACACAAAATATTGGACAGAGGATCTGCTCTCCTAGTTAGAGTGCATTCATTTGCTCTAAAACCTTACCAAGCAGCACCTTCTCCTCTGAATATCCGGCTATTTTTAGTCAATCATTAATAGCATGTTGCAAGTTCAGAGTTTGGTAGTTTTGCTGTCCCTAATCTTGATTTACTTTTAGGTATCCAGATCCAGATTTGCTACCATTGTCGATAGCCATTGTTACGCAAATGATTATCATTCCTTCAATTCCAAACACACCGGCTGTGACCATAGCCCATCTTCTTGCAGAGGCACTGATGTCAGTTTAAAGTGCCCGTTTCGGTTCAAAGGTGATCATGCAGATTTGTGCCCTTATGCCTTGGTGTTCAGTACTTCCCTTTACAACGGTTATTGATGGGGAGGAACAACACTTTTATGCAGATCTAGACAGCATTGACTACAGGAAACGAACACTTCGTATATTTGATCCTGGAGTGCAAAAGGACTACTGTTCTACTCTTCATCTACCTCTACTTTATTCATCAACTAGTTTTGTACCCATTCGTTGAATGGGAATTATTTAAAAATAATAAATTATTTAGTGTAGTTTATAAAAATATTTGACAAACTTATTGTATAATCTATTATAACCTTTCTTAAATATATTACTATGTGCACATTGTTATTCAAAAATAGTCTTATAATGTAAATTTAAACATCTAATTCAGTGATTAATAATTCAAAAATACAAAAAAAAAATCGACGATATGATAACATTCAAAAACTTGAAAATAGGCAAGATCAAATCTTGGCTGATCTTCTGTAAACAAAAGAATGGCCAACCCGTTACCAAAACATCAATTTTGGTACTTAATATAAATGGCTTAAAGGTTATTGTGAAAAGAAAAGAAGCCGAATGAAGTATTAATAAAAGATCAAAATTCAGAATCAATCAAGTCATAGGAATACAGCAACCTTCTACATCTGTTCACGGCTAATAGAAGCAAAACGAAAACATAAGATGTATTTTGCTCTTAAATAAAAAACATAAAAAATCTAAATAGTCTGATGTATATTGCATGACGTGAACTGCTGTATGACAATGAACTTGATGCCTTGCCATTTATGTAATCAGTTACACCTTCTTGTTCTTTAGAAGCTTTCTAATAAAGTCTAAAAAAAACATTGAAAATTGCACAAAATTTTTTTAACCCCAGAAACCTAGAAGATAAAAAAAAAATTAGTACATTGTTGAAGACAATTAATAAATTATCAAAGGCAAATAAAAAATCGTGTGAAAACACATAGTTTAAAAGGCCACTTTTAAATCACTAACCAAAAAGCAATATGTGTTCTACTTGAATTGAAAAGTGAATCCATAAATTGAAATAACAAATTAATTACAAAAACCTTGCCAGAAATAAAAACCAAACTGTAACTTTTGAAGACTTACGTAGAAAATTCAAATTTAATGACCTAGCTATGAAGAAGGTGTAGGAATTACAGACCACATACAGCGAATATAAACAAAGTCCAAATGCGGTCCTTGCATGCATTGAAGGGAATAAAAACGAAGTTCCAAATCTGGTCCTTACATTGAAGTAAAAAAAAAACTTTCCAAAAAAATTGGTGGAAAAGTGTAAACATTTTCACTGCTTGATAAAGTGATGAGTAATAGATCGAGAACCATATATATGAGTAAAAATGTAGGGTATCTGCGATAGCGATAATCTAATATTTGAATTGATATTTTGAACTTTTGAGTTAAAGATGAGAGAGAGTTAAAAACATAATTCAAAATTATTTATACTAATCCCCAGGAAATTTAGGCTTGACAATTAGGGTTAAGGAAAAAAAAGGTGAAAGAATGGAAGAGATAATTATGGAAGGATTATCTAGAATTATAAAGGCAAGAGAAAAAAGAGGGATGTAATAGCATAGGTTATTAGGGGGTTAACTCATAAAGCGCGTTGCATCTACTTGCCCTGTCATTCAGCCACGAAGGAAAGAGACAAAATAAAAGGATAAGAATGAGTTGCACCTACTTGCCCTGTCGTTCAGCCATGTAGGAAAGAGACAAAATAAAAGGATAAAGATGAGAATACGACTTTATTATATATATATGATTTCTTCTTTTTGTTTCTTGTATTTGCAGAACATTGGGAGCTATTAATACGCAAGACTTTCAATTGAAATTAACCTTTAGCATCTTATTCTAACTCAGAGATCACTGCCAATCCTGAAGCCAAATGTCTTCTGTGCAAGCTTGGATTGCTTGGATTCATGGGATCTGTTGAGGTAAAAGGACTTCGGGGAAGACTCGGACTTTCTCCATTTCCTTCAAGCATCTGAAGAACGAAGGTTATTGAAGGACGATCCACAGGATTCCACTGAATGTGTTAAGTGGCTAATTGTGCATATAATTGGTGAATATTTTCCCCTTTATTTTGCTAAAATATGGCATTAATCAATATATTTCACTCATATTTGAATTTTAGTGTTGCTTTTAGGAATTGTTGGTGAGAATGAAGTAACAGGTGCATTAAAAGTCGAATTTCCAGAAGACGTCTTGTTAAGCGTGCCCACGCTTTGTCAAACACGAAGTGGTGCTTCTAAAGGTCCATGTCCAGAAGAGCTTTCATTATAAAGCGTGCCCACGCCTTATTTGACAAGGCAATCAAGAGTGCGCAGGACATGAGATCAATTTGTCAATTGATCAAGAAGCCGGTTGCATCCCATGGGCTGACACATTAGCCACAGATGGGAGATCTTGAGGGGCCATGATTCGATGTAATTATTTTGGGAATTCAATTAATAGGTCTTGGTTGGTTAGTTTAGTTTAAGTAGGAGTCTTAGAAGGAAAAGGGGGATCCCATCCTTATTAATAGGGGAGAAAACAGACGTGGGCTCGAATTCTTCCTCGATCTCTGATTCTTTTTCCTCTTTTCCTCTACAATAAACCCTAGTATTCTTTGTGGCCGCGAATCTACCGGGAGGAGCGGCTAGTTTCTTTTCTAGTTGAAGGATAATTGAAGCTTTGGTTCGACAACACTGTGAGATCTAATTTGATTTGTTTGTTTCATTTATTTATGAGTATTTATATACTCTCTGTTCAATTATGATTATGATTATTTTCTACAGTTAAATACTTGATCAATATTTAATTGTCGAAATAGTCTATTGCCATCTAAAATATCAAATCCGTAATTATTTGATGGTTTTAGTATCTGTGGCGCGTGATATAATTTGATTGTAAAAGAAACTTTCGAATCTATGTCACGGGAATATATAATCTAACTTAAATGAACCGAGCGTGTGCGTTTGTTGGTTAGAATTGGTAGCTTCTCTAATTATTAATGCTGTCAATAGGTTAAATCCTAAGAGCTTGTTTAGGGTTGCTTAATTGGCAAGAGAAATAGCCACAGAGCGTGTTGTGGTTATCGAAACAGTAAGGCGAGGCAGGTTGTCAGAGCGTGTTGACAACCATAACCAGTTTATTTATGAATAAGTGATTTCACCTTTGTATCGATGATCAGTTAAATGAACCAAAGTGGAAATTAGACCTTCGACTAGAGTATTGTTTTTCATTGCTTTAGTTTTATTTAATTTTGCGATACTGTCTTCATTTTTATTTAAGTGAGTTATTTAGTTAATTTCTCCTAATCCCCCATTTTTCACAAAGAAATAGATCACCCAGTTCCTATGGATATGACCCTACTCACCGCTACACTCAAATCCATATTATTAGAGTAGGAACTTTTATTTTTGCTGGTTTGACAAACCAAAAGTTCCTACTTTAAAATATGAATTTGAGTGCAGCGGTGAGTAAGGTCGTATCCACAGGAACTGGGTGATCTATTTCTTTGTGAAAAATGGGGGATTAGGAGAAATTAACTAAATAACTCACTTAAATAAAAATGAAGACAGTATCGCAAAATTAAATAAAACTAAAGCAATGAAAAACAATACTCTAGTCGAAGGTCTAATTTCCACTTTGGTTCATTTAACTGATCATCGATACAAAGGTGAAATCACTTATTCATAAATAAACTGGTTATGGTTGTCAACACGCTCTGACAACCTGCCTCGCCTTACTGTTTCGATAACCACAACACGCTCTGTGGCTATTTCTCTTGCCAATTAAGCAACCCTAAACAAGCTCTTAGGATTTAACCTATTGACAGCATTAATAATTAGAGAAACTACCAATTCTAACCAACAAACGCACACGCTCGGTTCATTTAAGTTAGATTATATATTCCCGTGACATAGATTCGAAAGTTTCTTTTACAATCAAATTATATCACGCGCCACAGATACTAAAACCATCAAATAATTACGGATTTGATATTTTAGATGGCAATAGACTATTTCGACAATTAAATATTGATCACGTATTTAACTGTAGAAAATAATCATAATCATAATTGAACAGAGAGTATATAAATACTCATAAATAAATGAAACAAACAAATCAAATTAGAGCTCACAGTGTTGTCGAACCAAAGCTTCAATTATCCTTCAACTAGAAAAGAAACTAGCCGCTCCTCCCGGTAGATTCGCGGCCACAAAGAATACTAGGGTTTATTGTAGAGGAAAAGAGGAAAAAGAATCAGAGATCGAGGAAGAATTCGAGCCCACGTCTGTTTTCTACCCTATTAATAAGGATGGGATCCCCCTTTTCCTTCTAAGACTCCTACTTAAACTAAACTAACCAACCAAGACCTATTAATTGAATTCCCAAAATAATTACATCGAATCATGGCCCCTCAAGATCTCCCATCCGTGGCTAATGTGTCAGCCCATGGGATGCAACCGGCTTCTTGATCAATTGACAAATTGATCTCATGTCCTGCGCACTCTTGATTGCCTTGTCAAATAAGGTGTGGGCACGCTTTATAACGAAAGCTCTTCTGGACATGGACCTTTAGAAGCACCACTTCGTGTTTGACAAAGCGTGGGCACGCTTAACAAGACGTCTTCTGGAAATTCGACTTTTAATGCACCTGTTACTTCATTCTCACCAACAATTCCTAAAAGCAACACCAAAATTCAAATATGAGTGAAATATATCGATTAACGCCATATTTTAGCAAAATAAAGGGGAAAATATTCACCAATTATATGCACAATTTGCCACTTAACAGAATGCACCAAAGTCCCACAATTGCCAATTTTTTGGCAATGACATCCTCTCCATCTTCCTCAACTTGGATTCTCAAGTCTTCCCCTTGAACCTACCGTCCGTAAACCCATTCAGGATAGTACACTTGGCTAACATTTTGCACGTTGGCATCAATGTTCTTCCGTCATCCAACCATTTCAAGCAACAGCATCCCAAACCTTAAGTACAAAATCAATATAATTGTGCTTGTTTATTAATTCTCCCATCCCTTCTCATACCTTTTTTACTCTCAACTGCTTGATACAAGATTTAAACGTTAAATCTAATAGTTAGGAGGACTCTAAAAACCCTTCCTGATCATTAGACAAACCCCAGAAGCTAATCGTACTTTGATGAGTTATAGAGAATTACTGAATTAGGTCTATATCATTATTGTCCTATGTTACACTTGAATCTAGAAAATGTTGTAACTTTTGGGGCCCTAGTATTGAGATGCACCAATTGCTACTGTCCTATGTCACAGTTGAATCTGGAATATTAATTATTAATATCAGGTTTAGAAAAGTGGCTGTAACTTTTGGGGCCATCGTATTCAAGTGGTCCGTTTGGAGTATTGACTCAATTGACATTGAATTTCTATAAAAAAAAATGGGGTAAAATTAAAAATTTTCTACTATCCAATACCTATGATCGACAATTTTCTCGATCAATAGGGGAGCATTGACAAGTTAGTGGGGGAAAAGCAAACAATTTTTAAAATTCTATATCTAGACTTGGAATTTTGCCAAGCCCCACTAACCCCGTAAATTCCTAAAGAATGTCATTTTCAAACGAAATTTCCAAAAGGTGATAGTTATGATACCTCTCCCAAAGGAGTGATTTTTGACTGAATTTAATGTCTCCTCAATTTGATTCACGTAATGTGTCTTTAATTTTTCAAGATATTTATTCCTCAGAAGTTGTATTAACTGAATACATTTTTTAAGGAGCCTATTCACCGCATATGTTCTTTTAATAAGACTCACAATTTAGGAACTCTTTCTAAAAGCCAACATCATTCGAGAATTCACTCCCCACTGATCAGAAGAGTCGAAGAGTGTGAATGTTTAAAAGAAATTTTCAAATGGTAAAAGTGTTCAAACCTCTTCCGGAAGAGTAAAAAAAAATTCATTGAATGCAATATTTCTTTAAATGTTGTATTAACAAAATGCGTTCTTTGGTTTTCTAGGCAATTAGTCATCAAAAGTTGCATTCACTAAATATGTTTTTTTAATTCATTGAATACATTTTTTGACAAAAATCTTACTATTTGAGAGCTCTTTCCGAAGATCATCACCACTCAAAATTTACTCCTAACCAAGACGTAGATCACCAGTGGTCCTGTGGCTCTCAATACGCCACAACCAATGTTTAAAATCAAGTTCGAACTATCCGGTCGAATCCATTGAACCATCAATTGGATTGTTTTTCAAGTTGGGTTAAGTTAAAACTTAGAAGCTTAAAAAATCATTCTAAAAAACAGTGTTAAACTGTCCAGTTGGACCAATGAACCGTCGAACCAGAATGGTTCTTCCCAAACCGCTCCGGTCTTGTATTTCTCTTAAAAGTTGCGGCCGACAATTTTTGACAATGAAGCTAGCCGCCGGTACTACTAATTTTTGCCTTTTTTTGCCATCCAACCCTCATTCTTTCTTTTAAGTTTCAACGTTACCTCATTATCGTTCAATAATATTTTTGTGTCATTGTACTTTTCAAAAATTACAGTTTAGCTTCAAATTGTTTAGATATTTCAAAATTTCTTACTAAAATTTTTATTTTTTATCCACTAAATCATTATTAAAATTAAAATATCTATATTATAGCTTAGTTTTTATATAGCTCCAATTTTTATTCATAATATTAATTCCAGTACATATTTTTTTCTTAAACTATTATGTTATCTAAACAATGAGCAATATATCTAAATATTTCCTACAAATTCATGAGATCGGTCTTTTTGCGGTGGTGTTGCTATTACTGGTCAAATTGTTAGTTTAACATAGCCTTGTAGCCCTTTTTATTTGTCCTTGGAATTTTCCTTTGGAACGTGTCTTTCCTTTTCATCAACTTGATGAATTTGGGATAGCCCAAGTTCACTTATGCTGTACAATCTTTACATTAATTTTATGGATTTGACAAGCAATCTCTCATAATTTCAATGATGCAATGAGAAAATATTGTAGTTACTCTAATTGTTTTACTAATAGATGTAAAATAATCATTAAATGAAAAGCTTTAATTAAAATTTTTTATTATAATTGACAAGATTAGGTTTTTTTTTTTTTTTGTTAATTGTAAGTGGGAGGTCTCAAACTCAAAACTTCTCACTTACACTCCCTTCTCCGACTATATTAAGTTGAATTTTATATGACTTGCAAATTAGATTATAAAATTGTGCATTTCAGCAAAAATAATCTACATTTATATTGATATTTTTATGTTCTTTCAGTGTTACCTTACATCCTACATATATACACATTACTATAGGATTTAGATAAAGAAATGTATACATCAACAAAATATTGAACATATCAAAGTGGGCCGAGACTAGATATGGCTAAGCCTTTCATAGCCTAAATTTGGCTCACTTTGACAACTTTTAGATTGCTTAACTCGCCCAGCTATGGTATGGCTGGACTTGGATAGTTGGATTGCCTAAGATCAACAACTCACTCTAAAATTCAGCATCAGTATTAGACCCAAAAATTGAACCCTACTTGATCTCTTATTAAGCTGAGCCCTAATTTGGGTGGGACAAATCAATTCGACTTTATTGACAGTCCTAATGCTATGGCAAATCAACTCTTGTTACTGTGCAGTGTTTTAAAAGACAAAGGTATTGGACGAGGTGTTTTCTAATATGTTGGGCGAAGCAAAAGTCCCATGAACCATAACGATTATCTGGTTCTAAGTGTTAAATCATTATTAGATTTGTAGTAGTGTTGAATTATTATTAATTTTGAAGAAGGAATTTGTCCAAAACTAAAACAGGAATCTCTGCACCCTCTTCTTAGCTCACCAGTTCACTCGTCAAATTAGTATGGCCAATATCAATAAACATACAGAAGCCATGAATAAATGCTTCTTTCTTTTCTAAGTGTCTTTCTTCATCGTTTAAATGCATTTACCAATCAATACTACCATCAATGGAGCCCAACAAGAAAAGTATACTTGTTGGTATTCTACAAGTTGATTGAAAGAGGATTTCAAGTCAACACTCCCAAAAAAAAAAAAAATTCTAGGTCAATTTAATGATCAATCCTGGACCCAGAGATCAATAATCATAAAAGGATCACTTTATGAAGGAACCTATCTCCTTCACTTGAGCATATGACTGAAGAAGAAAATGGAATTGCGATGAAATTAGCTTTGATAGTACTGTGGTGCATCCAAATGAGCCCAGATGATCGTCCTTCAAAGATAGAAATTTTACTGGTAAACAGTTGTCAGAGTGTTAGATACAAGTATATTGTTGTGAATTACCCCAACTACGTTTTCCATCTGTGGAATTTTCCCATATAATAAATGCATCTTCATCTTAAATATCAATGGCTATGGAGCCCAGTATGAAATTGCTTGGAAATGAAATACTACGAAGTCCAACTGAAATTGTCTTATAAGAATTTCCTTCTGTCAATAAATCAAGAAAGATTCAATGTCTACATTCAACTTAATTGATTGGCCGTCTCCGTGTGGAAAAAGAAAGAGAAAAAAAAGAGAAGAACAGAATTGTAGAATCTAGGAATAAAAACAGGATAAGATATTGACAGTCTCGGTGCGGAAAAAGAAAAAAAAGAAAAAAGAGAAGAATAGAATTATAAAAACTAGGAATAAAAACAGCATAAGATATTGAGATCTCTTGGCCTAGTACCATGTTTTTGTGGAGCGGAATTGCTAAATAAGCCCTAATTGCATGTTTCTGGCCCACGGGAGAAAATTGATAACTTTTACTTTTATTTTTATGAAATAATTAAATATTATTTTTGTTTTTTACATTTATCTCATCTCCTAAATGATGACAAATTTTTCACAATTTTCAAGGTAATAAAGCTAACACGACACTTTTGAGTTACTAAAACTTGTACAATTTTCGATAAATCTATCACGACTTTTAAGGTAATAAAATTTGCACGTGTTACGAGAAGATCTTATCATTATCTTGAAAAACTTAGTTAATATACTTTAAATTCCCCTATAAATAAGTATTAATCCCCCCTTTCTATCAAAGTGACAGAGAATTCAAGTTCATTTTGAGTAAATGGAAGAATAGTTCTTATTTCTTGTTTACTATTACAATTTCTCTATATTGTTCTATTAGTTTACAATTTCTTTATATTGTTCTATTAGTTTATAGTTCGATATTCAATTAGTACAAAGCTGTTAATGCGCAAATTAGGCAGTTTATTTGTTAATATTTCCCCCTTTATTTTGACCAAATGTTGTGATAATGTACCAAATTCTACTTATATTTGAATTTTTGTGTGATTTCTAGGAACTTCAAGTCAATTGAGGTAGAAAAGGAGAAATTGAAGCCTAATTGAGGAAATTCCATTAAGAAAATCTTGATACAAGTTTCTTAGTTGATACTTGAAAACCGCTACATCAGGGATGATGGGGTGTGGAAACCATCCAGGAGTATTCATCTACAATGCCCTGTTCGGTTGATGATTGTTACTGCATCAAGTTAGCAAGCGTTTTGGGCTTTTGCTTTTGGTTAGTTTACAGTAAAGAACAGTACAACTGATGCAGTAGAAAGCCCGCATCCCATTGAACTTCAATTGCACACAAGGCCCATTTTTGGAAAAAAGAAGAAAGAAATGCTAAAGAAGCCCTGGGGGGACGCTAGGTAAAACGAGACCTCTGGTTCAACTGAAGGGGATTAGAAAAAAGAAAAAGGAGAAAACGGCAGGGTAGAAGACTCTGAAAATCAACGCAGGCCATTCTGTTCCGTCCCGTTCTTCCTCCCTTTTCCCAATTTATTTTTCTTTTTCAATTAAGAACTCGAGTAGTACTTTTGGCTGCAATTCAACTATGAGGAGTGGCTAATTTCTTCATCTAGTCAGAGGTTAAATCGAAGCTTTGGTTCGACAAAACTGTAAGATCGAATTGATTTCCCTACGTTCTTTAATTTGCAAGTATTTATATATTTCCTGTTCACTTATGCATATGATTATTTCTTGCAATTAAATACTTGATCACTGTTTAATTGTGTGAGTAATTAACAGTCATCTAAGAGTGCTCAATCCGTAATTGTTGGGTAATTTTAGTGCATGTGGCAAGTGACATGATTCAATTGTAGTAGAAACTTTTGAATTGTTGTTGCGGAAATATATGATATAGCCTAAATAAACCGAGCCTGTGTGTTTGTTGGTTATAATTGGTGGCCAGTCTAATGATTAATGCTGTCAATAGGTTAAATCCTAAGAGCGTGTTTAGGTCTGCTTAATTGGCTAGGGCAATAACCACAGAGCTTGTTGTGGTTATCGAATCAGGAAGGTTAGGCAGGTTGTCAGAGCTTGTTGACAACCATAACCAGTTTATTTGTAAATGAAAGATTTTATCTCTGCATCTGTGATCAATGATTCGAACCATTAGTGGAGATTATACATTTGACTAGAGATTTTCCTTCCGTTAATTTACTTTATATTTATTGTTATTTATTTTATCTGCGATTGTCTTATTTTTAATTTGAGCAATTAAATTAGACAGTTCCATATCAATTCCCCCCATTTTTATTTAATGTTACATTCATTCAAAATAAATTCCCAAGTCCCTGTGGATTCGACCCTGCTCACTGCTATATTCGAATTTTGTCTTTCACGAAATTAATATACTTTGGTATATCGGATCAAGCAAACTCTGGCACCAGGGTGAAGCTAGTAACCCATTGCACAGCCTAAGTCCCTGCTCCAGTACCATAGTGGACTTAATTCGTGACTTAAGAGTAGGAATTTTATTTTTGCTGGTTTGACACCCACCAAAAGCACTGCCAACCAACCAATTGTAGATTAGTAATAGTTTTATAACACGTTATCAGTATGAGTCTTTACTTATGAGCTATTAAGAGGGAAGGAGGTAAAAGAAAAAAAAAAAAAGAAGAGTTTTTAGGTAGCAAACTGCTCTTGTAAAGTTTGGTCTTACCATCAATTGAGGCTAACAAGCAGAACAACAATGAATTTAGGAGAAGGGATAAATTGGATGGTACAGGAGAGGAAGTTTAAGTGTGAGTTCTCGAAATGAGAAGTTTTGAGTTTGAAATTTCTCACTTACATTAAATTTTTTAAAAAAAATTAATGAATTTAGTACAAAGACCTGAAGATAAAAAGTCTACATAGGACTACCTCAAAAGATAAAAAGGAAAAAAAGGATAAAGAGTTTCCCTGAAGGAAGGAAAGCAGTCTAGATTCAGAGTTCGTTAATTGCTATAGAGAAATTCTTCTTTACTATGCCAATATTATTTTTCTTTACTTCAGATAAGGCGGACCCATTCTTCAATAAGACATTTGGCGTGCGAATTGTGAAGACCATCTAAGTCTTGAGATTTTTCCTATTATCAAAAAAAAAAAGAGTATTGAAATTTTTTCTCTTTTAAAATGTTTTGGATTTTCATGTTGCCATCAATTGGGGCTCACAAGGAAAAAGACTATTCTGCAACATTAACAACAGGAGGAGTAAATTGGAAAATAATAAGAACAATGAAGGACTCAGTATTCAAATCGGGATTTGCTTCCCTCAGAATTTTTTAAATAATAAAATAGAATAATTTTATTAATCATGAGATCAAATCTGCAACAAGTGCAGAATTAATCAGCAAACAAATGGTTCCCTCAGAATTCAAGTCAATAATCAGGTATCAATGTCCATCATTTTATGAGTCGATCCCAATAAACAATATATATCTCGATCCTACGGGTCTATAGTGGAAATGTGAAAGCCTCCCAGGTCAATAGAATTTCGAGCCTCAAAAAGTTAAAAGAGGGAAAAAAATTAAAAAGAAAGAAAAACGTGAAAAATGGAAATTGGAAGATGCAAAAGTCATAAATCGCAATTAGTTACAAATTGGTAATTGCTAACTACTCTAAGTTATTTGTAACTTGTGACTTTGTTATGGAAAAAGAAGAAAAGGTCTAAAGAATTAGAGGAAAGAGTTAGTTATAGTTATGCTGTAACAAAATGATACAATACATGTCTCCTTGATTATTGTAAAGAGTGGTTAGAGTATTAGGTACAATTACATTTTAGTGAATTACCCCAGCTACATTTTCCATCACTCAGTAGAATTTTCATGTATAATAAAATAAATGCATCGTCGTCCTAAGTATCAATGGATATGGAGCCCAGTATGAAATTGCTTGGAAATGCAAATACAACAAAATCTGACTGAATTTGTTTGATAAGAATTTCCTTCTGGTCATTAATAAATCAAAAGAGATTCCATGTCTACATTAAACTTGGTTGGCCATCTCTGTGTGGAAAAAGAAAGAAAAAAAAGAGAAGAATAAATGCACCCTTAGAATACTACTGTTTTGTGGAGCAGAATTGCTAAGTAGGTCCTAGCTGCATGTTTCTGCCCCTTATAGTTGGACCCCAAAACTGATAGAAGTAAGAACGACTTGACTAATTAATGCCTGTATCAAAACGCTAATTTGACATATTTACTATGTGATATCTGTAGATGACAATGAAAGCTTGCTCAGCATCCATACTTCTATCCGATATGGAAAATGCTCTTAAAGTTTCGTGTACCATCAACTGGGGCTAACAAGCAAAACAACGACGACTTTAGTACAAAGACCAACGACTTTAGAAGTCTACGTAGGTCCACCTCAAAAGTAAAAGGAAAAAAAAAAAAAAGAGAGAGTCTTCCTCTCTTCAGGACCACATGCTGCTGATCATGAACTAAACCGTCCAAGTACAAAGTCACAAGACTTCACTCAAAAACAGACCTGCGGATTTTAGTATCTGCACACTTAATCAATTACTCAGTGGTAATTAATATGTTACAAGTGCAGATTTTGGTAGTTTTACTTTCCCTTGCCTGCATTTCCTGTATCAGGATTTCCTGAAACATTTTTAAAGATAGTTTAGCTCCCTCCGAATTCTCAATAGCTTAGTTTAGGACCAATTGTCAAATGCTGTACTCAAAAAGTCTCCCTGCCTTAATTTACTTTTGGGCATATTCCACTTTTCTCCCTTGTAGTTTAGGCTTTTTTTTTTTTTACATAACTCCCCTATGGTTTCAAAAACTGTACATAATCTCCTTATGGTTTGAATTAAAGTGTCAAAGTAACGGGAATGATCATTCGTAACAGAGTCACCTAAAAGTTTCGTGTACCATCAACTGGGGCTAACAAGCAAAACAACGATGACTTTAGTACAAAGACCAACGACTTTAGAAGTCTACCTCAAAAGAAAAAGGGGAAAAAAGAAAAGACAGTTTCCCTGAAGGAAGGAAAGCAGTCTAGATCGGAAGAAAGTTAAGTGGAAAAAAGGAAAGAAAGAAAAATGTGAAAAATGGGAATTGGAAGATGCAAAAGTCATAAGAGTGTAATTTTTCCTGAATTTGTAATTGAGATAGGGGTTAGTATTCGTGAATTATAAAAGCAAATAAATTTATTATTAGATGTCCAATTCACCCTTATAACTGTGTGCATTTTATTAAACAGTAATTTGCATCTTAATGAATAAGTGTACGCTTAATGAATATATATATATGTACATCTCTTTTCTATATATATATATATAGTGTATATTTAAATCGATATTTATGTACGTGTGTATACTGAAATTGTGAACATATAACACATGTACACATTCTTGATTTTCCTGCAGCACTAATTTTTTGCATAATCTAAGAATAGTAATCAATAACCCATTTACAAATTTCCTGAAGCTTATTCCCTCCTCATGAATTTAAAATTTTCATGTTCCCCTTCCAAAATTTCCCCAAGAAAAACTTCTCCAAAAGCTGATCTTGATATTTGAGCTAATTAGCACTTTTCACAAATATTTCATACTTTCTTTTATCATATACATCATTCGTCATTACAAATCATACATTAATGTTCACATTGTTTTCCTCTCCTCATGCATCACCCTAATGATTTGTAGTGAAGGCGCGAGAAAACTTTTCAATCGGACACAAATATATTAAGGTTCTTCTAGTGCATTCAAAACAAGAATAAGGATTGGTTCAGTCTTCCTTATAGTTACATTGTTGTGGTTACTCTGATCTTGGCTTAAAATTGATTCAAAAACTTGAGATTGTTAAGCAGCAGATTACAGAAATTTTGTGCCTGCTTTTCTTCAAGCTTTTCTTTCGGATAACTGTGTCGTTATGCCTGCTCTAATATTGACTAAAAAGTAGATTCGGGGAAGTTATGTGCTATTACTCCTACCTCAAAAATTTTGATGTTCTTAATTCAAAACAATTATCTTAGTCTTTATTGGAGATTCATCTTACTCAGCGAGATTGATTTGATTTGATTTTTTTTTCAGGTTCAAGCCCAACATGGGACAATAATAATATTTACATAATTTTGAATTGCAAGAAATCAATAAACAATACAAAGGAAACGACTAACTCTTTATAACTCATTAAAGTACGATTTTTCTATGTATGGAAAACGCTAACCAGTAAACCAAACTTCTTAAGGTATTGATTTTGTACTTATATCTTCATTAAATTAATGAATTATGTTATGACTTCATCTTTTTATTAAAAATTGTTATCAAGTTATCACTACAAGTCTAAAACATAATTACCCTGGTAATGTAATTTTCAAAATGTTAAACAAAAGCCCAGGGTGTGTCCATCCAAGTGAAATAATTTTATGAATTTTAAAGTTTCTTAATCTTTTAATCTTAGAAATTTAGGTGGGAACGAGGCAAAAGGAAAAAGAGTTTTTATGTAGTTGACAGTTCCTAGGAAAACATTATATATTTAGACACATACTCACAGACTAATAATAATAATAATAATAACAAAAGTAGTAGACGGATAAATAATACAGAATTAAAAAAGAATTCATTGCTCAAGAAAAACTAAAAAACCATTTCATCCCTATAAAAAATAAGAAAAAATTCGTCAAAAACGACTTTGGTAGGTACTGAAGTCTAAAAACGAAAAAGAAAAAACAAAAGCTTAGATTGGACTCCCTCAAGGAATGAGGGAAAAAATTTCTAGAATGGATGGTTAATGTGAATCGTGAAAGACCACATCTAGGTCTAGAGTTTTTTTTTTTTTTTTTCATTTATTAGACTTGATTTTCGTGTTACTATCAATTGCAGCTGACAAAGAAGAATGAACCTTCTATCTAGTTTAGACATGATAATTGAGGATATTCATTTGGCTTTATTAGATCAGCATATTTTCAATGCACTTGGGGTTTCAAAGAGACAATTGCGCATTGTTTAATTCATTTGTACAAAAACTGTCAAATTTTTTCTAAAATTCTGTGAAATTTTCCTTTAAGTTTTGTCAAGCAAATCGTGCTAAATGATATCCAACCTTCTCATTATTAGGGTTCTTGTTTTATCCACGGAAAAAATCTCTACAAAACAATATCAACATAAAGATGAAGAGTAGACCGCAAAATGATAAAGAACATTTGATTCTCTCAATATTCAAGTCGAGATTTAAATTTAAGTCATTCAGCTATTAATTTCCCCGATACTCAAAAAATGATGTATGTGGAATTTTTTTACTAGTCTATTATTGAAAAATGAAACTATCTCCACAGACCGCTCCAATTTAGAGGCCCCAAAATTAAAGAAGAAAATGACGCCTTCTGTAAATCTGATCTTGATATTCCAAACGAACTAATTAGCATCGTTAACCCATAATCGGGTTGGCAGTTTCCTCCATTGGACCCAAATGCTCCAAAAATTATGCTTCATGGGATGCCGTGGATTATTAAACAAAACTTCTCAACCTTATTAAACTTATAGAGTAGAGTGATCTTGAGATATTAATATTAGTTAACTAGAGATTTTGAGTTTAAATCCTTCTACCTCTCTCCGCTCCTTAAATCACACTCTTTCTCTACTAGAAAAAAAATAACTTAGAACTTATTCTCATTTGTTATAAAATTTTGCAAAATCTGAATATAGAAAGTGCTTATATGGAATAATCATAATTAGTTAAAACTACTCTTTGGTAGATTATATATTTTACATTTTTTGACTACTAAAAAAAATTTAAAATCTAGATGCACAAGGAAATCAAAATATCAAAAATATTGAATATTATACAAAAATTAGGAATTACAATCCATTGAAATAATTGATTAAAGAACAAACTTTTTTTTAAACTATGAGTGAGAGGTCTCGAATTCTAGATCTCTTACTTACACTCTCTTCTCTCGTATTACCCAGCCCATCCCTCCCCCCTCAAGAACAAACCCTTGATTGTCTTCAAATGCCTTCACTTTAGTGTTTATCTCGCCAAGTGTATAGTAGCTGCAATGCTTATTTATTGCATTGGAATTATTTATTATCTTATAAAGAAGAAAATTGATTTTACCTTTTTTTTTTTGTTTAAAGTCACGCCGAACCCAAAATGAGTAGGAGTTAAGCCATAGCAATATAACTCTGTAGTAATAATGGCTGTATCCAAAGGAGAAAATTAATAAAGTAATTTTGGCTTACATTCCTATTGGATTGGAGACCCTAGATCCAATGATGGAGCCAATATATCCCATGTATGAATGCTCAATATATTGCAAGACGTGGTAGATCTCGAAGTCATCATGATGAGATTAGTCTGGAGCATTATTATCGAGTGGATATATTTCTTGCAACAATTGATTATCAATTGTAAGAGTTACATAGCAGGTTTAATGATCATACCGTGGAATTGCTTATTTTGAGCACTGCTTTAGATCCTGGAAATGGATTTATGCTATTCAAGATTGATGATATTTGTAAACTTGCAGAGAAGTTCTATCCGAATGATTTTATGGAGCAAGAACAAGTACGTCTAAGAATAGAACTTCAACATTTTGAACTCGACATTTCAAATCATCCTGAATTGCAGGAATTATCTGGTATTAATGAGTTATGTCAAGGCTTGGTGAAGACAAGAAAATCAGTGATATATCATGTTATTGATAGATTGATTAGACTTGATCTTACTCTTCCTGTATCAACTGCAACTTCAGAGTGGGCATTTTCAATTATGAA
Source organism: Coffea eugenioides (assembly GCF_003713205.1). Classification (NCBI taxonomy): domain Eukaryota; kingdom Viridiplantae; phylum Streptophyta; class Magnoliopsida; order Gentianales; family Rubiaceae; genus Coffea; species Coffea eugenioides. Next base: position 54,648,687 of record NC_040040.1, read on the forward strand.
AAAATCAAGACAAAGCTCCAAAATAAGATGGAAGATAATTTCTTGAATGATTGTCTAACTGTGTATATAGAAAAGGAAGTTACTAAAAAATTTAGGAGTGATTCAATCATAGATGAATTTAGTTCTATGAAAGAGCGTAGAGCTCAATTTACTTCTAAGAAAAGATGTTAAAATTTCAAAGTATGCTAACATAACTTTTATCTTTTTTTAATTGAAAATAGTTACATTTATATTACAAGGTTATATATATATATATATATATATATATATATATATATATTGCATAGGTGACATATTGGAGAGCATCTTCTCATAATGTGCAAATTGGATGATTTGTGATGTTATAAGATATTTAATCAAAGGTTATCTTTTTTGTTAATTTTTGTTATGACTGTACCGTATATTTATGAATAAACATACCTTTATAATTAAATTTAATATTTGATATTTTTAGATGTCATATATTTAAATATAAGAAAATTATTTTGAACATAATATATTAAGATAATTTTATTAGGAAAAAATTTTGGCCCAAAAAAAAAAAAAATCCTGGCTCCGTCACTTCCTAGATCCTACTCTCTTTAGTCTTTACCAACCTAAAGAGAGAGCCCTTCTCCGTTTGCTACATATATCCGAGCCCCTTCTCCGTTTGCTACATATATCCGGCTTCTTCTTCTTCTTCTTCTTCTTATTTTTTTTAAAAAAAATTCAGTCAGCCAATGTTTAACAAGTATGCTCCAACTTCAGATTTTGGTAGTTTTGTTGTCCCTATTCTTGATTTACTTCTTGGTGTCTGGGTTCTCATTTTATTCTTTTATAAATGACCATTGTCAAGTACATGTTGATTATTTATTCAATTCCAAAAACACCAGCTGTGACCATAGCCCATCCACTTGCCGGGGCACCGACATCAATTTAAAGTGCCCGTTTCAATTTAGAGGTGATGATCCTGATTTGTGCCCTGAACGTCGTGTTGTTGAATTCTCTTGTGAAAATAATCGCACTGTTCTATCCTTTAGCAGTGTTCTATCCTTGAGTGTTGGTTCCTATCGGGAGATACAGTATAACTTTTCTGTGGATCTAAACAGTATTGATTATGAGCAACAGACACTTCGTATATTTGATCCTGGGGTGCAAAAGAAAAACTGTTCTACTCTGCCACCCTACCCATTCAGTCCATACTACTATCAACCTGGTGCGGATTATGACATGGAGATTGGTCCCGATACTGGTTCGTTGGTCTTTGTCAGCTGTAAAAATCCGGTGAAATCGAAATATCCTCTTTATGTAGACACTGCTTCCTGTAATATCAGTGCAAATCATTTTTCAAAAATGAAAGCTCCGTCCAATAATTACAGCTATGTTGTGGTGGGCAAAAATATGGTGGCATCTGACATTGAAGAGTCGTGCACTGTCTATAAGACAGCTCCTGTAGACCTGCGGTGTCTACCTAATGTAACAGCAGGAGATGTTTCGTTTCAAGACATCCACAATCTTCTGTCCAATGGCTATGAGATCAGTTGGTACGAAGGCTCGGAGTCCAGCTGGAGCACGAAGAAATCGTTTTTTTGTAAGTACACTGACTTGAAGATTTATTAACATCGTAATTGATGATTGATTATGGTGATCCTTTAAAAGTATTCAGTACTACTGCTTGAAACTATGTTTTTGGGAAATTAATGCCAAATTAATGCATATTAATTGGAAGATTTTAAGTTAAGATGTGAAGTGGTACATTTGGGGCTAAATATGGTAGTACTGCTATTCATCTTTCTTTTTTTAAAAAAAAAAATTATAGAACAACCAAATATTGTTGATGAGTACAACCGTTTATTTTAAATTGCATACACCATATAGGTCTTAATATAATGTTCAAAATATAATTGATTAGTCAATCTCAAATTCTCCTTTGAATAGTGCAATTCTTACTCCAATCTTTGGAGGCTAAATATAGTAGTAGGTACTTTTTTTTTTATTTAACAATCAAAATATTGTTAACAGCCAGTTATTTCAAATTCATACATCATATAAGTGGGTCTAGACTTTCAAAATGTGGATTTAGATTATCTCAAATTCTCCTTTTAATTGCGAAATTCTTGCCCCAGTTTTTGCTAGTAACTCATTTTTCTCGAGAAAAAAAAAAAAGAAACGAGAGTAGAATATGAAATTTGACTGAGTCAATTCTGGGAAAAGTCCCTTTCGTTTTCCAGCTTCAATGTATCATTCATGTAACGAATTGCATTACCAAATATCACTACTTTGTGTAAGGCCTTGCTATCCAGTAAATGCTTGCGAATGACATTAACTAAAGACACTTTTTTCTTTTTTTTTTTGTTTGGTATGATTGCGTTCAGTTATTGTACCTCTTATAAATCTTATGACATTTGGTGTTTACAATCAATAGCAACTAATAAAATGAAAAATTACAATAACGGTACGTAACGTAACCGTACCCGCTCCGATTCCCCTAAATCATTTGTTTAATTTGGAAACTAATTACGTGAATTTTTTTTATTTTTCTTTTTTGGGGAATGAGGGTACCAGAAACCTTGCTACTGCTATTTTGTCTTTACTAGTTGTCTTTATCGCTGTGTATATTCTCACATAGTTTTTCATTTGATTTTTTAAGTATGAAATCAAGTCAAATTAGAATACTTGGAAATGTTATTTGTTTTATGATCCTAACAAACACATGAATTATTGAATTCTCATTTGAATTTATTGTCGTAGTGATTTGAAACCGGTGAATTAATAGTAATTAATAAAAGTTCATTTTCAAGTATCCAATTGGAATCTTTTATCGTTTGGAAAAAAAAAAAAGTATCCAATTGGACATTGACTTTGACTTTTCTCCTTGGGCGATGTAGGTCCCCTAGTAGAAGCAATCCTCGACCGCGTTGACACATTCGGAAGTGAGTAAACTTGTTTCTTTCGTGTGCAAAAAAAACCATTCTTATTTCCATTATAACCTTTTTTCTTTCATAAGCAGCTTGCGTGGGTTTTGCTGTCAAATTTTTTGGTAAGGCATCTGATTTGTAGTCGATAACTCTATCCATTGGGCATATATATATATATATATAAACTAGAAGTCAATCATAGCAAGTCTTCTTGTTCTCTTCTTCGATTTCAGTTCTACTCATTGCGGCAAAAAGTGTCCTTGGCATTGCCATCTTGTCTGCGTTCCTGCTTTATAGGTGGCATCGGAGGCATTTATCAAGGTATGATACAATAGAAGATTTCCTACAAACAAACAGCAGACTCATGCCCATTAGGTACTCATATAGAGAAATCAGGACAATGACGAAAAATTTTAAAGAAAAACTAGGCGAAGGAGGCTACGGTATGGTTTACAAAGGCAAATTGCGCAGTGGAGATCGATGCTGTTGCTGTCAAAATGTTGAACAAGTCAAAAGCTAATAGTCAAGAGTTCATCAATGAAGTTGCAACTATTGGAAGAATACACCATGTGAACGTGGTTCGGTTAGTGGGATTTTGTGTCACTGCCTCAAAACATGCTCTGGTGTATGATTACATGCCAAATGGCTCTCTGGATAAGTTAATTTTCTCAGATTGTCAAAATAGTTTTCCATTGAGTTGGAAACAAGTTTGTGATATTGCAAAGGGGGTTGCTCGTGGCATTGATTACTTGCATCAAGGGTGTGATATGCAAATTCTGCATTTTGATATTAAACAGCATAACGTCTTACTCGATGACAACTTTGTTCCAAAAGTTTCAGACTTTGGACTTCCAAAACTTTACCCAATGCAAAAGAGTATTGCAACTCTTACTGCTGTGAGAGGAACATTAGGTTACATGGCCCCGGAGTTGTTCTACAAAAGGATTGGAAGAGTCTCACACAAGGCAGACGTTTACAGCTATGGAATGTTACTAATGGAGATGGCTGGGAGGAGGAGAAACGTGGATGCGCATGCCGAGCATTCTAGTCAAATATACTTCCCTTCATGGATATATGACAAATTCGATCAGGCGGAGGAAATGGAAATCGGAGATCATGCAACTGAAGAAGAAAAGACAATTACAAGAAAATTGATTTTGATTGCCTTGTGGTGCTTACAGATGACACCTGAGGATCGTCCTTCAATGAGAGAAGTCTTAGAAATGCTTGAAGGTGATGCTAGTGACCTAAAGTTGCCTCCTAAACCGTCGTTTTACCCTCCAGATTCACACATATCCATGCAAAGAAGCAGCGATAGTAGTTCTTCTCATGAGTCAATGGCGCCCCTATGTAGCTCTGTTGCTTTAGAAATAGAGCAGATGGATGACTAAGTAGAACTCGTGCTTTCAGTGAAATCTTTGTCAAGTGGATTTGTCTTTCAAACTCTCAATATGCCACCTAGTACCAGATAACATGGCAAACTGAAATATCAGTTTGGTATCACTAAACTGAAGGGTAGCACCTTGATATATGCTTCATATATAATAGTAATACCTGCATCAATCTACAATTGAGTTTAACTTAATAATTTCTACAATTGAGCTCCAACACATTTTTTTTTCTCAAACTAATTATGTTATCTAAAACAGCGAGCAGCATATCTAAATATTTCCTCCAAATTCGTAAGATCGATCTTTCCAATACTGTTGCTGTTAGTAGTCAAATTGTTAGTTTGATATAGTAGTCAATTACTAGCATAACCTGCTGAAAGATATGCAATAGTAGGAGCTGCCATATTAGTCTTGAGAAGTCGTTGTTTGAGGTAGGTAAATCAACAATTTTTGTATTTCTAGGATCAAAAGGACATCCTTAGAAATTTGAATAAGATTTTCAATGCTTTAGTGACAAAACTCCAATGGTTGTTTAAGCACTTCAAATCTAGTACAAAAAATAGGCAAACCAGCGTTCAAATTTTTAGCCAACCTATCAGTTTAACGTGCAGGGAAAGAACACAAAATGGAGAATGGCACTTTACTATCAGAAAAGATTAAGTGGAGCTTTTTGGGTAGAAGTAGCTGAGATTATGTAGTGGGGTAGGCACAAAGAGAAATGGAATAGGTATGTAAATGTTTATAAAAATAGAAGAAAATAAGAATTACTATGTTCTAGTGTTTGTCTGAATTGAGCTGACACTTTATTGTGTACAGTGATTTTGTTGTACTTCATGTGAAAAACCATACCGGCTGTGCTTCTTGTAGTTGATACTTAAGTGCATACAGAGCAAGATTGAACACAGCACATTCTTTTGGAGGACTGCCAATGTAGTATATTATCCCATGAGCTTTAGCTACCTTTAAGAGTGTGTTCTGGCATTAGAAATTTCACGTTTGTTCTTTCATATGGCTGGCAGTAGTGATTGCTTATGTAGTGAAGTGAACCATATGCTGCCTGATTGTAAGCTGTGTAAAATTTTACTGGAATTGATTCTGGAGAGTGCGATATGCAGTTTTAGCCTTTTTTTTTATTTTTTGGTCTTTGGTCTGACTTTTGGACTTGGTTATCCTCTGCAATATTTTTTTTTTTAAATCTAATACTGAAACATTTGGGATTCTCGTTTCTTTAAATGTGTTTATTTCTTTTATATGAAGGCTAAAGTATTTGGTTTTTAGTTCTGATTCATCTATGTGTGCTATCCTGTATACTTCCACATGAGTTTAACAATGGTTGCTTTGGTGACAGCATATGCAAGACGAGGATGCAGGGAGGCCATACAGGAAGTTCTTATGAGTATTTTCAAGCTTCTGTAATAATGGTGGCTGAAGTAAATCTAGGTTTCTAAATCATCATGCACTTGCATGTGAAATTGACAGGCCACCATTGGAAATCAACGACTCTTTGTCAGATTTTATTACCTGTTGATATCATAAATTGGCTATCTTAATGCAGATTGATAGCTTTGTATGTCATGTGAGCCTTTTTTTTTAACTGCAGAATACAAATCAAGCACGGACGAATTAACTAGCAAGTAGATCTAAACAGGATTTGCAAAATTGCTATAATACTCTCTCTCTCTCTCTCTCTCTCTATAACACGGAAGCGAAATGAGTCCTTAAGAATGCATCGAGCTACTAGCAGTCATCTTTTTCTCCATGTAAAAAGGATCCCTACAAGTACTGGAAGGGGTATAACTACTTTCCTTTGGACAAGCTTCCATAGGTTTGCATTTGGGGAACCAAAACCTAATACCCAATCACCAGTCGACTTGTAAATTTAAGTCAGCGGGGTATTTGTTGTTTAAACTCGGACCGGCGGGTGACATGGCTAAGTGTTCGGCTTCAGTCCAATTGGTTCAACCGGCCAGGTATGGGAAATTAAAAATACAAGTATTCTAGAAATAGATTTAAAAAATAAAAGTTTAGAGACTTCCGAATAAAGGTGGGAAATACTCAATCTATTTGATTTTTTTTTTAAAAAAATGCTTCCATCAGAGTTTCTAGAAATTAAGAAAATATAATCCAATTTCCCAATATAAATGCACTACAGTGTAATACTACAAATTAAAAAAAAAACCATCAAACTTATAAATATTGCATATCAATCATCATCTTTGTCTCCAACCATAAGAGTTTTATACTAATAGGATTTGAAATCAGCATCCGTCCCACTTTCAACGTCACCTTAAGGAGTGAAAAGAAAGAAATTGATGTAATGTAGAGGAGATTATTCAAAAGAAATTAAAAAAAAATGTAGTAAAAAATGCTCTTGAAGGAGCTGCAGCATAACCCATTGCCCAAACATTTCCCCGCTCCATCCCCTGTCACTCGCTCCTCCTGCCCCGTCCCACCCACATCCGCAGGGAAAAGAAGTGTATAATTAGGAAAAAAAAAAGTGTATAATTAATAAAAAGTGTAATTAGTAATTAGTATAACCTCATGAAGAACCATTTGGTAGGAACTCATAAAGAAGAGCTCGTTTGAATCCATCAGTAGTCTGCTAAAAATATACTGATTCTCATTTGGTTTTCTTTGTCTATTTCCTTTCCGGAATGAATGTGGAAAACTGCACTAATTGCTACTGCAAGAAAAAGAAATCCTCTAATTGGACCTGTTGTCAAGTGCTCAGTCTTGAGTTTGCTTTTCATCTCTAAAATAAATAACACGAAGACCAAAAGAAATTTGCCTGCAATATCTAATTTCTTCAATACGCCTACGATATATAGTAGCAAGTAAGCTTCTTTATTTTATGGGTTAACACTGAATTTACGTTTGCTCAGCATGTCCCAGTAATGCAGGTATTGTGTGATATGCATAGAGGTGTCAAAATGGGTGATTTGGACGGGTTTGGGTTGGATAAAATGGATAATGGGTATAAGTGAATCAATCCATTTATACCCATCAAAAAATAGATGGGTATAAATAGGTAAGTCAAAAATGAATTGGGTAACCCAATTACCCATTTATAACCCATTTATTTTAACTTTTTGTAAATTCATTTAAATTTATTTTTGCTAACTAAGTTATCATTAGTTTTAAATATTTACTTATAATACTCAATAAGCCTAATTATCAATTTTTTTCCCATCTGTACTCTATGTCGCAAAATTACATACTATTTAATAATTAAACAATAAGAATATAAAAATTTGAACTAAGTAGTATAAAAGTTAATATAAAAACTTAATTCAAAAATTTTGAACCTCTAGTATTTTTTCGTGTGTAAACTTAAAATTTCATTTTGAAAAAGTAAGAAAAGAGGCTGAAACTTGTCATAAATTAGTAATATTGAAAAATGAGCAAGTTAACAAACTAAGAGAAAATAAAATGATAAGATAAAACCAACAAATAATAATAATAATAATAATGAAACAAAAGTAGTTAACATCTTGATAAAATGAAAATTTTGAAAAAAAAAAAAGGGTGGGGGAAGAAAGAAGGTCTGAGAGAAGACAATTCTAAATGGGTTAATTGGGTTTGATGGGTTACCCAATAATATCCATTTATTAAATGGGTATTATTGGGTAACCCATTTATACTCATATGCAAAAATTTAAGATACCCATACCCATCTATTCATGGGCGGATATGGATAAATTTAGGTAAATGAATTTTTTTTTTCGGAGACGATAAACCTAATCTATTCTACACTAAGGGGGAAGGGGCGGAGCTAAGGAGGTCCAGGGGTAATCCGGAGGGGATTGAACTACCACTGAACCAGACGGGTGCACAGCACACCCGCCTGGATTTTTTTAGAAACAAACTACTTAATTGTGGCATTTTTGGTGGGAGACTAGCTCTGAACCCTTGCCTCCCACCCCACCCACTTAGGTGGTGGCCACCAGCCCACATGTGATTGGACCGAGTTTGGATCACTTGAAGATATCATTATGCAAATTAACCGTGACAATAGTTTAAAAAGCAACTGAAAGTTAGTGGAAGTATTGATTTGCATCGCTGAATTAGTCCTAAATACAGCGGATATGATGCAGTAAGGAAATAAAAGAAAAACACCAAGCCAATACTTAGTTGCTCAGTGGATATAAGCAGAAAAACAAATAGCCACTGTGATCAATCCCCCTGTTTCCACGGCTGAACTCTTCAGTGTAAAGTGTAAACATCAAAGGTCTGCATAAGTAAATATTTACAGTCAAGTCTACTTCAAGCTAAGCCACGAAATAGGTGAGATGTGCTGAATCTGTCACGAAATTGCTTTTGATAAAGCCACGTTTAGTTGGTTAAAGGGAAGTTGGGAATCAGCTAAGCCAATTGTAATAGTCATGTGAAACGACCGTTGACTGACTGTATGCTCGTAAATTCATAATTCCACAAATTTTGTCATGCAAAACCAATCAGGATTTGAGACTCTGGAGTTCAGCATCTAGTTTTTAATACATTTGCTAACCAGTTTCTAGCATTAGACCTAGTCCATCTCAAAAAAGTATGGTTCGTAGAATTCTACGGATTTATTAGTCAAAAATTCCACAGACGACTACAATTCGTGAACCCCAAAATTGATAGAACAAAATGAAACCATTTGACTATTTGACAACTGATCATGATGTGCCAAAACCAGTTAATTTAATATTTAGGAAAAATTACCAAATTGGTCCCTCACATTTTCAACAAAAATTTTTTTGGTCCGTTACATTTAAAATCAACCACATTAGATCCTAACATATAAAAATGTCTACCCAATTGGTTCTAGAACTCATTTCCTCTCACTTCTCCAGTCAAAAACTGTACACCCCTGTTACGTGCCCATATTTTCAAGGGCAAAGATAGAAATACACTTCATTCGACCAAACCCAAACCACCCTTTCTCTCTCATGGGTGACGCAAGGGATTTGTACTTCAACATATAGAGGAATTCTTGCTTCTTGGTTCAGTTAAAAACATCAACCTAGGGCCTCAAAATTTATGATAAGACTTTCCATATTCAATGGTGATATAGGACAATAATGATATGGACCTAATTCTATAAAACTCATTAAAGTATGATTTTCTTTTTAATTTATAGAACATACTAACCAGTAAATTAAACTTCTTAAAGTTTTGATTTTATACTTATATCATCATTCAATTAATGAATTGTGTTTGTTACTTGATCTTTCTATTAAAAATTGTTATCAAGTAACTCATAAGCACATATTATATTGGAAATCTACCACTAATCTAGCCGAAAGCAAAAATTTTCTACTACCCAATACTTGGAATCTACAATTTTCTCGATCAAGAGGCCACATTGATAAGTTAATAGGGGGAAAAAAAAGCCCAATGACGGATGCAGGATTTTGACTTTTTGGGGGAGGGGAGGGGCGAACAAACAATCAAGAAATAATAATAAAAAAAAAAATCTTAACAAATAAAGCACGTAAACTTAAAATGAAAGTTTAATAGATGATAACTAAAAACTAGATGTTTTTTAACAACAAAAGACATCATATATAGTAAAACATGAAATTAGACTCTCCAAACTAATATGCTTTATTTGCTATCAAGCATATGAAACTAGATGACTCAATTGACGGAGTTTCCTTAGCATGAGATACCTCTTTCCTATCTAGGGACCATTTCACTTGAAAAAAGAATGAATTATGCTTGTTGGTATTCTAGAAGTTGATTATCAATCATAAATGTTATAATAATACAAAGAGGAGGACAAGAAATTGCACCGTTGGTTTCAAGATAGGCACAACTTTGATGAACCGTGTTAAAACAAATTCACTCCTCCGTGGCCAAATCTCTTTAGTTCATGATCAGCAGCTAATTAAAGTATGTAATTGACTATAAAATGCCAATTGGTGAAGTCCACCCCCGGAGTCTTCGTCTCTTCAGGACCACATGCTGCTGTTCATGAACTAAACCATCCAAGTACAAAGTCACAGGACTGCAGTCAAAACCAGACATGCGGATTTTAGTATCTTCACACTTGATGAATTACTCAGTGGTCATTAATATGCAGATTTTGGTGGTGTTAGTCTTCCTTGCCTGCATTTCCTGTCTCAGGATTTCCTGAACCATTTTTGAAGGTAGTTTAGCTCCCTCCGAATTCTCAATGGCTTAGATTGGGACCATTTGTAAAATGTTGTATTCAAAAAGTCTCCCTTGCCTTAATTAACTTTTTGTTGTCCGGGTTCAGCTCGGATAATTTTGCCGGTAACATTTGCTACATACCGGGTGATCATCACTGGACTTCAAAAAGATGAACCTGTGATCATATTCTTTTCCTTTTTTTTTTCTTTTTGACTTGGCAGTCTAATTTTGGAATGGTGTTCATGCAAACCCATGTATCTTTTTTTTTGGGGGTTATATTAGTACTTGACTTTGCAGTGTATTACTTTTATTATTGTTGTTGTTACCGTTATTATTAATATTTACGGTGAATCATTAGAAGTTCTAGTCCAACATCTTCACTTCTTGTAGCAATTCACCAAGAGCTATTTATCCAATTCACCATGCATCATATGATTGTTGAAGTACCAAGCTGGGAGTTGCTTGCGATATGCTGATGAGAAAACTAAGAATGGAAATTGTGATATATCGTGGGCAGAAGCTTCCAATATTCTGTAAAACTATTTCTAATATTTTCTAAATATGAGCAATAATTTCTGTTGGAAGTTTCATTTTACTGTGCAAATGTTATTTTAATTTTCTTACACAGCAATAACAACACAAAGACTATACGAAGCCCAACAAGAAAAGTATGCAGGCAACAAATGGATTTCCAAGTCAACAATCAAAAAAAAAAAAAAATTTCCAAGTCAACTAATCATCAATCATGGACCCAGGCATCAATAATCATAAAAGGATCACTTTATGAAGGAATCTCTCTCCTTCACTTAAAATCTTCCTGTGAAATTATCTTTTTTTTTTTTTTTTTGACAAACACAAAGAGGAAAGTTATCAATCATAAATGTGAAATTATCAATCATAAATGTTATCAACAACACAAAGAGGAAAGTTCAACCAAGAGGAGGACAAGGAAAGTTCAACCAAGAAAACGGAATTGCGAGGAAATTAGTTTTGAAAGCAATGTGGTGCGTCCAAATGACCCCAAATGACCGTCCTTCGATGAAAGAAATTTTCGAAATGCTCTGAAGAGTCAACAGACCAAACGCGCAACTATGTAGCCAAGAAATACAGTAGACTAGTGTGGAACTAAAATCAATAACCCAATTAGTTAATTTTATCGTGTCAAGCTCTTCATAATTATGCAGTTGATATATATATATATTTTTATAAATTAGAAGCCACAACGAGTTACAAAGTGGTAATTGCTAACCACTCTAAGTTATCTGTAACTTAGTAACTCTATTAGCACTTGTTTAATATATCTAAAGACTTCTTCTAAAGTCATGTGATCAATCCTTTTGTTGGTTTTACTGGTAAAGAATGGTAAGAGTATTAGCTACAAGTACATTTTAGTGAATTACCCCAGCTAAATTTTCCATCACTTAGTAGAATTTTCCTGTACAATAAAATAAATGCATCTTCATCCTAAATATCAATGGATATGGAGCCCAGTATGAAATTTCTTGGAAATGCAAATACTACAAAATCTGACAGAAATTGTCTGATAAGAATTTCCTTCCATCAATAAATAAAAAAGATTCCATGTCAACATTCAACTTGGTTTGCCATCTCCGTGTGGAAAAAGAACGAAGAAAAGAGAAGCATAGAATTGTAGGAAGTAGAAATAAAAACAAGATAAGATATTGAGTTGTCTTCTGCTAGTACCACATATGTTTTTGTGGAGCAGAATTGCCAACCATACGTTTGAACTGGCTTTTGGTGTGGACTGACCATTAAGAAGTGATGTTCACGGCGCGGTGTGTAAGCTTTCTGCTTTTAACGTTTTCTGACCAAAATTGATAACTTTCTTTTTTGATCTCGATTTAGCAGACATATTCTTTGTTAAATGGGGATGCGATTTAGGGTGACCCTGAATATCGTATTTTTTGCAGGTATAAGATGTGGAGAATTGAAGTGCATCATTTGTTATGCTAAAAATACAACATGAGAATTTACAGTCGTACTATTACAAATACACCATTAGAAAGTTTTCCACTTAGGTAGTGTGTAACAAGAATAAAGTTGGAAAAATTATACATAACCCCCTATAGTTGGACCCCAAAATTGATAGATGAAAGAACGACCTGACTAATTAATGCCTGCATCAAAACGCGACAATGGCTTTGAAATCTTTTATGATACGGAACGAGAAAACTTGGGTTTAGGAACTCATTATACGTATTGGTTGATAATTGTTTGGGGGTTTTTAATTCAGAAGCTAAGCATTAGAGGTGGCAATATGGATAAATGGTTCATAATTGGTTTTGACTAAATGGATGGTGGATGAAATTTATCCAATCCATATAGATCCATTTAATAAATGGATCTAAATGGATGGATCTAAATGGATTAAATAAAAACCAATTATCCATTTATAATCCATTTAAATATTTTGGTTACTTTGTTTTTGTATTACCATTTCTTGTAATATGAATAGCTTTGAGAAAAAGCCGGAGTATTTATAAACACAATAATCTTGGACTAGTCTAAATCGCGAATTTCTGGACGTCCTAATCACTTTTTTTCTCACCTTCATTAATTTGATGTGGATCTATTCTGCAAGTTTCCGTTAATAATTCTACAGCATCTGAGATGTCAATTAACAACCACATGCCCCAAGTCTTCAGCGTGCAAAGGGCGTTGGAAATTAGTTATGTTTAAGTTGTTAAGATTTTCCCACTCAATCCTTCATTCAACAGCTGTCACATGTGGTCCTTCATTCCCAGTTGGTTCTAGTTAGAGGGATCTATCCGTTTCTTTTATTTGGTTTTTAGGGAAATGGATATATGTGGTTTTTGTGGATAATCCATATAAATCCATTTAATTTAATGGTTTTACTTGGATCAACCATTTAAAACCAATATCATAAATGGATAATCCAAATCCATTTAATTATGGATTATATGGATGGATAAATGGATCTCAATCCAAATTGCCACCTCTACTAAGCATTATAAAATGATTGGAAGTCTTTTTTTTGTTTTTTAAAGTGGAACAAGTTCTTTTAAATGCACAATTATTCACAACAATAATTACCCTTGTTATCTAATTTGCAAAATCCTAAACAAGAGTCTTTTTGGTTTTGCACTTCGTATAAGGCGAAACTATTTACCAATTAGACATTTAGCGTGTGAATTGTGAAAGACGGCATCTAGGTCTAGCGATTTTTTCTCTTTTAAATTTTTTGGATTTACTCGACTTGATTGTCATGTTACCATCAATTGGGGCTCACAAGAAAAAAACGACTATTCTGCAAAACATTATAAAGAGGAAAGTTAAAACGTTCAAATGTGGAATATACTCAAATTATTCAATTCCAGGGCCCCAAAAATTATAAAGAGGAAAAGAACAAGTGAACCACTTTTCTAAACCCGATCTTGATATTTTCAAGTGAACTAATTAGCTTCTCATCAGATATCTTTTTATTCTTTTATCGAATACACTTGTTATCATAATATTGTTTGTGTTTTTCATTAAAATAAAGATCATTTCTTATAACTATTTTTAGTTCATCATGCATCACCATAATGATGTGGCTCTGAATTTACAATATAACTTATATATTAGAAGACTCATTACTTGACTAATTTTCCTTTTTTTTTTTTCTTTTTTCGGGGTTAAAGTGTTCATTTATAAATCTATGTTGGATTGCTTAAAAGAAATATTCGAAAGTCTAGACTAGACTCCCTTAAGGAGGAAAAAACGAAAAAAAAATCTAGTTTGGTACTTTGATATGGTTAGTGAATGGTCGCATCTAGGATGGCAGATCAATTTATTTTCTTGAATTTGATTTGCTACATATTTTCCTGTATTTTATGTCACAGCATGTAATAAGGCCTAGTTCTGAAAGAGATATTCAATAAATTAATTTTGGCCTATTCAATAAATTAATAAGGTCCTATTCTCTTTGCCAAGTAAAGTGCCCCTTCTCCTTTTCCTACATATATCCGGCTTCTTCTTTTTTTTTAATTCACTCAGTCAATGTGTAACAAGTATGCTCCATCTTCAGATTTTGGCAGTTGTGTTTTCTCTAATCCCAATTTTCTTCTTCGTTCTCGCGATCACACCTAGTAGTTTTTTCGATGGCCATTGTATGAGATATGGTGATCCTACCTTCAATTCCAAAAACACCAGCAGTGACCGTCGCCCATCCACTTGCGGGGGCACCGACATCAATTTAAAGTGCCCGTTTCAATTTAGTGGTGATGATTTGTGCCCTGAACATGATGTTATTGAATTCTCTTGTGAAAACAATCGCAGTGTTCTATCCTTGAGTGTTGGTTCCTATCCGGGGAGACAACAGTATAACTTTTCTGTGGAGCTAAACAGTATTGATTATGAGAAAAGGACACTTCGTATATTCGATCCTGGGGTGCAAAAGAACAACTGTTCTACTCTGCCAGTCAACCCATTAAGTCCAGACGACGACTACTATCAACCTGATGCAGGTTATGAGATGGAGATTGATCCTGATACTGGTTCGTTGGTCTTTGTGAGCTGTAAACATCCTGTGAAATCGAAATATCATCCTCTTTACGTAGACACTGCTTCCTGTAATATCACTGCAAACCATCTATAAGACAGCTGCTGCAGACCTGCGGTGTCTCCCTAATGTAATAGCAGGAGATATTTCGTTTCAAGACATCCACAATCTTCTGTCTAATGGCCATGAGCTCAAATGGAACGGAGGCCTGGACTTCAGAAGATCCCTTTTTTGTAAGTACACTGATTTGAAGATTTATTAACATAGATCTTTTAAAAAGTATTCAATACTACTGCTTGAAACTATGTTTTTGGGGAATTAATGACAAATTACCGTATATTGGAAGATTTTAAGTTAATATGTACTGCTATTCATCTTTCTTTCTTTCTTTTTTAATTATAGAACAACCAAATGTTGTTGATGAGCACAACCGTTTATTTTAAATTTCATGCATCATATAAGTCTTAATGTTCAAAATATAATTGATTAATGCATTTGAGTTGTGGATCTCAAATTCTCCTTTTAATGGTGCAACTCTTACTCCACTCTTTGGTAGCGACTCATCTTTCCCAAAAATGAACGGAGAGTATATGTGAAATTGGGTTGAGTCAACTCTGGGTAGGGGTCCCTTTCATTTTCCAGATTCAAGTCGATTTCTTTTCTTAATTTTTATTTGATCCAAGCCAAAATTCAATACATCATTCATGTAATGAATTGCATTATCAAATATCACTACTTTGTGCAGGACCTTTCTATCTAATAAATGCACATACTTGATTATTTTACGTATTACATTAACTAAAGAGCATTAAGGCTATTCATTAAGATCTTCTCTGTGAGTCAAAAACGTGGGGCAGGTACATTTTTTGTTTGGTATATGATTGTGTCTAGTTATTGTATTTCTTGTAGTAATTTGAGTATACTTGGATAAACCGTTATAACGTTTGGTATCCACAATCAGTAGCAATAAATAGAATGAAAAATTCATGTGCAAAATAATATAATGTAAATATATGCAAGAAATATAATATTGGTACACTATTGCCTCTGCCCCAATTCCCTCAAGGTCATTTGTTTCATTTAGAAACTGATGAAGTGACTTTTTTTTTTCTTTTTTCCTTTTGTTTTTGGTTTAGGTCTGGAGGTGTTTAGACTAGGTTCCTCTTCATTGTACTAGGGAGAATTTCTATCTATTACACATCAATAAAATGAGTTTAAAAATTATTCTAAAAAATCAACACTGTTCATAATGGATTTTATCACTTTTGTTAGTTATACATAAAATTTCATATGCAGTTGACTAAGCTTTGCCAACTAATTAATCATTACCAACTTCTTTTTTCATATGCAGGTACATTTTTTGTTTGGTATATGATTGTGTCTAGTTATTGTATTTCTTGTACTGCTAAATGTAGAACCGTACTGCTAAAATATTATTGATGAGTACAACCGTTTATTTTATACACGGTATAGGTCTCAAATTCTCCTTTTACATAATGCAATTCTTACTCCAAAAATGAAAGAAGAGTACATGTGAAATTTAGTTGAGTCAACTCTGGGTAAAGTTCCTTTCATTTTGCAGCTTCAAGTAGATTTCTTAATTTGTATTTGATAAATCATTCATGTAACGAATTGCATCACCAAATATCAGTACTTTGAGTAAGATACCTTGTTATCTAATAAATGCTTATCCTTGATTTCTTTGCATATGACATTAACTGAAAAGAATTATGGTTATTATATGCTTTCTCATAGTGATTAGTATGCAATCAATAGCAACATTTGATGTCCCAATCAATAGCAACTAATAAAATTCAGTATTCCCTGTAAATGTACAGCAAAATATGCAAGAAATACAATAATAGTACACAACCGCATCTACCTCAAAGTTGTCTAATCTTTTTTTGTTTTGGGGAATCAGAATACCAGAAACTGCTATTTTGTCTTTATTTGTTGCTGCAAATCTTTTTTAGCAAACAAAAATATATAGGAACATAGTCAAATTAGAATAGTGGGATTTGTGCTCTGACCCCAACAAATATATGAATTATTGAATTTTCACTTTGAACCATGCAAAACAAACATACTTTGAATTTATTGAAACTATTTTTTTTATTGTCGTGGTAATTTGAAACTTATACGCACATGAGTGTGAAATAACTGCAATTAATAAAAGTTGATTTTCAAGCATCCAATTGGACATTAACGTTGACTTTTGTGCTTAGGCGATGTGGCTCTCCTATTGACAGAAATCTCCGAATTCGTCGAATTCGTCCTATATGGTGGCATAGTTTCGGGTAAGGCATCTGATTTATAGTTGAAAACTCTGTCTATTGGAACATACACTAGAAGTCAGTCAATCATTGTTTTGTTCTTCTATTTCAGTTGTGCTCATTGCAGCAAAACATGTCATTGGCATTGCCATCTTGTCTGCTTTCCTCCTTTATCGGTGTCGTCGGAGGCATTTATCGAGGTATGATACAATAGAAGATTTCCTACAAGCAAACAACAGCCTCATGCCCATCAGGTACTCATACAAAGAAATTAAGACAATGACAAAAAATTTTGAGGAGAAACTAGGTGAAGGAGGCTATGGTTTGGTTTACAAAGGAAAACTGCGCAGTGGAGGTGTAGTTGCTGTCAAGATGCTCAACAAATCAAAAGCTAATGGCCAAGAATTCATCAATGAAGTTGCGACTATTGGAAGAATACACCATGTGAACGTGGTTCGGTTAGTGGGATTTTGTGTCACTGCCTCAAAACATGCTCTAGTATATGATTACATGCCAAATGGCTCTCTGGATAAGTTAATTTTCTCAAACTGTCAAAATGGTTCTCCATTGAGTTGGAAACAAGTTTGTGAGATTGCAAAGGGTGTTGCTCATGGCATTGATTACTTGCATCAGGGGTGTGATATGCAAATTCTGCATTTTGATATTAAACCGCATAACATCTTACTGGATGAGAACTTTGTTCCAAAAGTTTCGGACTTTGGACTTGCAAAACTTTACCCGATGCAAAAGAGTATTGCAACTCTTACTGCTGCGAGAGGAACATTAGGTTACATGGCCCCGGAGTTGTTCTATAAAAAGATTGGAAGAGTCTCACACAAGACAGACGTTTACAGCTATGGAATGTTACTAATGGAGATGGCTGGGAGGAGGAGAAATGTGGATGCTCATGCCGAGCATTCAAGTCAAATATACTTCCCTTCATGGATATATGACAAATTCGATCAGGTGGAGGAAATGGAAATCGGAGATCATGCAACTGAAGAAGAAAAGACAATTACAAGAAAATTGATTTTGATTGCATTGTGGTGCATACAGATGACACCTGAGGATCGTCCTTCAATGAGGGAAGTCCTACAAATGCTTGAAAGTGATTCTAGTGGCCTAAAGTTGCCTCCTAAGCCGTTGTTTTACCCTCCAGATTCACCCATATCCATGCAAAGAAGCAGCGATAGTAGTTCTTCTGACGAGTCAACGGCACCCCTATGTAGCTCTGTTGCTTTAGAAATAGAGCAGATGGATGACTAAGTAGTACTTTCAGTGAAAGCTTTGTCTAGTAGATTTGTCTTTCAAACTGTTAAATATGCTACCTATTACAAAATAACATGGCAAAGTAGACTCGTACTTTTAGTGAAACCTTTCAAACTCTCTAATATGCCACCTAGTACCAGATAACATGGCAAATTGAAATATCAGACCCGACCCTTACACTGAAGGGTAGCACCTTGGTATATGCTTCATATATAATACAAATACCAGCATCAATCTTTGTGTTTAACTTAATAATTTCTACAATTGAGCTCTAGTACATTTTTTTTTTCTTAAGCTATTATGTTATCTAACACAGCGAGCAGTATACCTAAATATTTCCTGCAAATTCATGAGATCGATCTTTTGCAGTGGTGTTGCTATTACTAGTCAAACTGTTAGTTTAACATAGCTTTGTAGCCTTTTGTCTTTGTCCTTGGATTTTTCCTTTTCATCAACATGCTGAATTTGGGCTAGCCCGAGTTCACTTATGCTTTACAATCTTTAAATTTGAAATTTCATTAATTTTATGGATTTAACAAGCAATCTGTCCTAATTTCAATGATGCAATGAGAAAATATAGCATTTACTCTAATTGATCTACTAGTAGATGTAAAATACATCATTAAATGAAAAGTTTTGAATAAAATTTTTTTATTACAATTGGCCTGATTAAGTTTTTTTTTGAAGTGTAAGTACGATGTATCAAATTTGAAATCTCTCACTTATATTCCCTTCTCCAACTATGCCTTTGCTTCTATAGAATTAGAATTGAATTAGAATCAAAATTCTATAGAATTGGAATTCCAAGTCATTTCAATTTTTTCGTTTGGGAAATGCATAGAATTGATATGGAATTTATTTGGAATTCCAAATTCTTTGTTTGTATGAGAGAAGAATTCATTAGGAATTAGAATTGTTTTCAAGAAAATTTGGTTACATAAAATTTTTCTTTTTTTCTTTTTTCTATAAAATAATTTCTTTTTTTCTTACATTTAGCTAATTTTTACTAAAGATTTAAAAGAAAAAAATAATTTGTGCCTTTAATAATTTATTTTTTCTCACTCTCATATCAATTTCTTTGGTGAGCATTTCCTTTAGCATGTTTTGATCCATTATCCCTTTTTGTGAAGAAATATTTCCCCATCTCAGCCGTGGTATTTTCAACTGTGTTTTGATATATTATAATAAAGCAAAATTCTTTCTTATTTCTAATACTTATGCAAAATTCAAAAAAGATTTCATCAATCATAATCGCTGTGCACAACTAAAACTCAAACTCCTCTATTAAGTACCAATGGCAGGATAAAAATATGAGAGAGGAAAAGTTTGAAGCAATTTTTCACTCATGTGGCAATAACTACAAAATCAAGAAGCAATATTTCATGAAAAAAATGTAAGAAAACAATCAGTTACAAATAAATCCTACATATGTAACAAAAACACTTGATCAAATGCTTCAACTGTATAAACCAAAAAGCTAAAAACTATCAGTTACAAATAAATCCTAACTCAAGAGGCCAACTGTATAAACCAATTTCTGTTTCTCCCGTTTCCACCCCTACTCCAACCGCCTCGTCATGTTTCTGTCTCTGTTTTATGTTCTTCGGTAAATAAATAGAAACTTAAAAGCAAAAAAATTCCAGCCAAAAACACATATCTCCAAATTCCCCTTTGTTTGTTCATATTAATTCTTCAATTAGGTAGCTGCGCATTGAGCCGTAAGGAGAGTTGATAGCCATGAATTGTATATGTTCAGGCATAACTCTTCAGATCAGAGGTCAAGATAAAGTACTTCAATGAAGCAGCAGATACAACATTTCAATGCCCAGTTTTGGGACGTTTCATTCCACTAGTATTGAAAGGTAACATGCTGCCACTTGCTCCTGGACTCTCTTCTCTAAAATTTGAGTTCAGCATGGCTAGTTCATGAAGCTGCTACCTCTTTATATGGTCCTGAGACTCATCCTGCACGAAAAGAAAATAAGGAACATCAGTTGAAACTAGGTTAACTTGATTTCTATCAAGGGTTCACACCAGAACTTGTGATGACATTTACTGAGGCTATACACAAATTTTCAGCTGGATTTGACTATATGGTTCAGCCACTGAACTTCATGGTCAAATTCATCTTCTCATTCTATGGTTAATTGGACTTCGATGTCAAAAAAGAGGGGTGAAAAAAAAAAAGTAACATCAATTATCTCAAGTAGTTAACTTATGCAATTCTGAAGAAAATTATGTAGCATACCACAAGCTTTTGATTTAAATAATTGAACTCAAACCCACTCCATTCACAGCACCACAAATTAGTGAGAGGAAGCAGAAACAAAAGCAAACCTTCAATCATTAAGAAATGCACAACTTGACCAGAAAGGTTAAAATATCAATTATCAAGATAACTAACAGCAATCTGCAGAGATGAGCAAAACATAAGCCCATGGTCAAAAAATTTCAGAAAGTTTTCACCTCAAGCGAATTTCCTCCTTTACAGATTCTTTGGCATCATCTGTAGTAGTAACTACTAGAGGAAGCTTGGATCTCACAGTATTCAGAACAAGGAGACACTCAGTAGCCACCTGCAAACTTAAGCAATTGTACTAAGATCACCAAAAAGAATAATCATCCAAGAGCAAATCCAAGTTAAGGAAGTAATAAAACAGCGGTCATCAGTTAATAGAATTCGTCTTCCACAATCAACTACACATCATAATTGCACAACCAATTTTGCAGAAACTAAGTAAATTGCGGAGCACTGAGATAAAGAATTCATCCATAAACATATGATTCTAACATCAGAAACTATTCATCACCTTGAATTGCAGAAAAGGTTTATCATGAGTTCATTGATCAAATTAAAGAGAAATCAAGAAACAGAGATACAAGGAAAGAAATCAAGTAAATTAACCCCATTAACCAAGTAACAAGGAATCAGTCAAATTAAAATAATACAAAAATGAACTAATGGAGAAAAAGAAGAAATTCTTACCAGAGCTGAAAGGATATGATCAATCCTCTCTTTAATCACGAAATCAGGAATCCAGTATCTACACAAAGTAAAACACGAAATATAGACACAATGATAGTAAAAATAACAAGAAGGGAAAAAGAAAAAAGAAGAGGAAGAAAAGGAAACTGAAACCAATTTTATCCACGCATGACAATAAACTCTTCGTCTTTGAACAAATTTGGTGGCCAATTTGCCAGTATCATAGTCAAGTTTGACCAAAATTCCGTCACAAAATTCAAGCTCAAACCGAGAAAAGTGGATGAATTCGCTTTCACCTCTCCGGAATATACGAATCTCCGAAGAAGAGAGAACTCGAAGGGGTGGCAGGAGTGGTGAAGGGTAGAGGGATGGTCGGAGGAGCGAAGGGCAATGGGGGTGATAGTGGTGTGAGTGGCAAAATGTTAAAGTTGAGATGGAAGCGGCGGTGGAGAGCAAGAGCCATTGTGCCAAGCAAAAGCGGTGAATTAGACAGAAATAGGGACGCGAATGAACTTGACCCGATTTTTATTTTTTACCCACGTTGGATCCGCGTGTAGACCCCTTTTTTTAGGGTAACTAGATGTGGAATTGGAATCAGAATTCTTTTGGTCTGATAAAGAATTCAACCCATGAAATTGGAATCTCTTGAAATTTGAATTCAATGCTAATTCTATGGAAAAGGCAGCATCCAAACACAAGAATTAGAATTGGGGTTCCAATTCTAATTCTAAACTCCAATTCTATGGGGTACCAAACGCACCCTAAGTTGAATTTTATATGACTATCTTACATTGATATATGTCCTTAAGTGCTACCTTACAGCCTATAGATGGACAAATTACTAGTGTAATGGTTGGGGATTGGGGGATTGGTTGACTCAGCTAAGGAACTGAAGTATAGAAGGAGATGGAAAGAAGGGTTGAGAGAAAAAGGGGAGAAGCAGACTGAATAGAAGAAGCGGGAAAGTTGTATTCTCAATGATCAAATATTGCTTAACGCTTTACATTAGCATTGGCCTATTAATAGAAAGCTTCCTCACTAACTAATCAATAACCAACTTCTGCAAGTGGTAGCTGTTATAACAATTTCCGCAAGGTAGTATTTGGCTAACAGAATTTGGTTAACTATTTGGTCTTATTTCCTGCGGAATCATTACATTTGCCTCCCCTAAAAACAATCCTAGTCTCTAGGATTGAAATCAGGAAATTGACTCCTGATGACTGACAGGTCTTCCCATGTTGCATCCTCCTTCTGTAAGTCCTTCCATTGCACCAGAATCTGTTCCACTTTGTGTCCACCCCTATCAGTCCATCTGCGATCCAGTATAGAGGAAGGGATGATAGCAAAAGAGCCCTCCTCATTTGGCTGAGGTAGTATTGTGCTCGCTGGAGCACCCTTTGTGGATGGTTTTAAAAGCGAAACATGAAATACAGGGTGAATTGTAGCTCCGGGAGGCAGCTTGAGTTTATAGGCTACTGCTCCAACCTTTTTTTCAATTTGATAGGGTCCATAATACTTAGCTGCCAGCTTCAAATTCTTTCGAACAGCCACAGTGGTTTGTCTATAAGGCTGTAGCTTCAGGTAAACCCAATCCCCTTCAGCAAATGCCCTGTCGGTCCTGTGCCTGTCTGCAAATTGTTTCATACGGTTCTGAGCATGCAGCAGATTTTCCTTCAATAGGGAATTCCAATTCACTCTCTCAGATAACCAGTCTTCCACAGCAGCTACTTGGGTGTTGTCTGGTTGTAGGCAGAGCTGTGTTGGTTTATAACCATAGAGTGCTTGGAAGGGTGTCATCTGTAAACTAGAATGGAAATTGGTGTTGTACCACCACTCAGCTGCAGGCAAACATCTCTTCCAGTGGCCAGACTGTTGTAAACACATAGCCCTCAAGTAAGTTTCCAGACATCGATTTACTCGCTCAGTCTGTCCATCAGATTGGGGATGATATGAAGATGAGAAACTAAGGGTAGTTCCCACCTGATGAAAAAGCTCCTGCCAGAACAAACTGGTGAAAACCTTGTCCCTATCAGAAACAATATCCACTGGCAATCCATGCAGTTTATAGATCTGTTCGAAGAACACTAGTGCGACACTCTTTGCTGTGAAATGAGACCCCATGGATATGAAATGTGCATATTTGGTAAACCTATCCACCACCACCATGATGACCTCATGTCCCAAGGATTTTGGCAAGCCTTCGATGAAATCCATTGAGATATGTTGCCAAGCTTGTTCTGGTATTGTGAGAGGCTGTAGTAAGCCTGGGTAACTAACTTGCTCATTTTTGCTTCTCTTGCAAATGTCACAAGCCTGAACATATGCTTCTACTTCCTTTTTCATCCCTGGCCAAAAGAAATAACTCTTCAACCTTTGGTATGTTCCCTGAATGCCCGAGTGACCTCCAATTGCAGAATCATGCATACAACTAACAAGTTGCTTCCTAAGATCAGTGGTAACTCCAATGTATACCCGCCCCTTGTACCTGATAATCCCCTGAAGGTAGGAGTAATCAGGTGTACTAGAGCCTTCGATTGCGAGAGCTGTTAATATTTCTTTGATCTTGTCATCTCCCGAGTAACTCTTTGATACCTTGGACAGCCATAGAGGTTTGATTGCAGATATAGAGTGAATTTCCTTGTCACCTTCCTGCTTGCTTCTTCCTGTAGTACCTCCTTGCCTTCTAGAAAGAGCATCTGCGACTATATTATCCTTACCTTTCTTGTATTGGATTTCATAGTCCAATCCCATCAATTTAGCAAG
Source organism: Coffea eugenioides (assembly GCF_003713205.1). Lineage (NCBI taxonomy): Eukaryota > Viridiplantae > Streptophyta > Magnoliopsida > Gentianales > Rubiaceae > Coffea > Coffea eugenioides. Next base: position 54,672,926 of record NC_040040.1, read on the forward strand.
CCATTTCTGCTGTAGGGAAGTAGTGATCTTTTGTTCCAGCAAATATTTCAGACTTTCATGGTCGGTTCTGATGATGAAATGAGATCCCAATAAGTAATGCCTCCATTTTCCCACAGCAGTGATTAGAGATAGCAATTCTTTTTCATAAATGGATAGTGACTGATTTTTTGTTCCTAAAACTTGACTCATAAATGCTAGTGGTCTCCCTTGCTGCATCAGGACTGCCCCCATGGCTGTTTGACTTGCATCCGTTTCTAGTACAAAGGGCAAGGAGAAGTTGGGTAAAGCCAGTACAGGAGCCTGTGTCATAGCCACCTTGAGCTGCTCAAAAGCTGATGTAGCTGCCTCATTCCAGACGAAACTATCCTTTTTAAGCAACTCAGTTAGGGGCTTTGCTATTTTTCCATAGCCCTTAACAAACCTCCTGTAGTAACCAGTCAATCCAAGGAATCCTCTAAGAGCCTTAATGTTACCAGGAACTGGCCAGGACAACATTGCCTCTACTTTTGTAGGATCAGCAGAAACACCCTCAGCCGTAACTACATGTCCCAAATACTCAATTTTATCTTGACCAAAAGAACATTTAGACATCTTAGCATATAAGAAATGGGTTCTCAAGGTTTTAAGGACAAGGGATAGGTGTTTAAGATGGCTATTCAGGTCTGGACTATAAACAAGGATATCATCAAAAAATACAAGCACAAATTTTCTGATGAAAGGTTCGAATATGGAATTCATTAAAGCCTGAAATGTTGCAGGAGCATTGGTGAGGCCAAAAGGCATCACTAGGTATTCATAAAGGCCAGAGTGAGTTCTAAAAGCTGTTTTAGGAACATCAGAGGGAGTCATACGAATTTGATGGTAACCTGACCGTAAATCTAGTTTAGAAAATATCCTTGCATTGTGTAGTTCATCAAGCAGGTCATCGATGATAGGAATGGGAAATTTATCTTTGATGGTAAGGTTGTTGAGCTGCCTATAGTCAATGCACAACCTCCAGCTTCCATCCTTTTTTTTGACTAGGAGAGCTGGAGATGCAAAGGGGCTGTGGCTGGGTTGTATGATACCAGATTGCAGCAGGTCTTTGACCTGCCTTTCTATTTCTGATTTCTGCATGTGAGGATATCTGTAGGGATTAATTTTGAAGGGTTTGGCATCAGGCATGAGGGGTATTTGGTGGTCTAGTTCTCTGACAGGGGGTAAAGACGTAGGTTCCGTAAAAATGTCCTGGTATTGGTCAAGCAATTGAGTAATAGATTTGGGTACAGGAGTTACCTGACTGTGCTGTACTCTGATCATGCAAGAGTGCTGCAAAGAAGTCCTGATTTTGTTCCTGATATACTTTTGTGCTGCTGTCCCCTGCCTCATCCTCACCTTGGCCGTGTGTGCATCCCCTTGCAGCAACACAGTTTCACCTTCCTTATCAAAGGATAATGTCAGCTCCTTAAAGTCAAAAGTCATTGGACTGTAATGTTTCATCCAATCTACCCCGAGGATTAAATCATACGGCTCTAAGTCTAACACATATACATTCTGAGTGAAGTTGTGACCCTGCATATCCCATTTCATATTTGGAATCCACTGATTGCACGTTAACTCCTTTCCATCAGCTATCCTTACCTTGAAAGGCTTATGATTCTGCACACAATCCGGATGTAGTTGAGCAATGGCTGGTTTAATAAAACAGTTGGTACTTCCCCCATCTAACAGAACGGATAAATCATGCCCCTTAAAGTGTCCTAGCATCTTAATGGTATTGGAAGACATGTGTCCTGAGACAGAGTGTAGTGAGAAAGCTACATCTCTGCCCGACTTGTTCCCTTGATACTCAATAATTTCTCCTTCTTCTTCGTTGACTTCAGTGTCCAGCAATCCTTCTTCATCTGCGAGCACTAAATGTATACCTCTATTCTTACAGATATGTCCAGGGGAAAATCTTTCCCCACATCTGAAGCAGAGGTTGTGATCCTTCCTATACTGAAATTCTGTAGGAGAGATTCTCTTATAGCCTTGAGGAGAATCCTTCTTAATATTGTTTTCAAACACCTGAGCTGCAGGTTTCTTGTGGCTCAGATCATTAAGGTGAGTTTGTCTGCTACTAGAGGAAATTGGTGGAGATACCTTCACTGGTGTTTTATTCTGCTTTAAGATGATACTCAAATACTGCTCTTGCCACCTAGCCTTTTCGAATGCTGCCTGCAAAGTCTGAGGCATGTGCATCTTCACAGCAGCCTTGATCTCCTCCTTTAGCCCACTCAAAAAACTAGAAACATAATAGGACTCAGAAAGGAGAGGGAGCTTCACCATGACGGCAGCTCTTAATTCTTCAAATTTTTCCTGATATGCCAGCAATGATGAATCCTGGTACAACTTGTTGAACTCCTCAACCACGTCATCTCCTCCTATATCCCCGAATCGTCTGCAAAGTTCTGAGGCAAACTCTTCCCACTGCACTACTCCTCGATCCTTCTTAAAGCTTTGATACCATAGGTCAGCCTTGCCTTCCAGATGCAGTTCAGCTACATCCAATTGCTGACCCTCTGGAATCTGGTATAGTTGAAAAAACTTCGCACATTTCCGGGTCCATTCGCGAGGATTGGAGCCTCCAAAGCTGGGGAATTCCAATTTGGGAACTCCGATTGCGAAACGACTCTTCTCTCCCAACAAGGGATTGCTTCCTTCTGGACCTTTCCTAAGTGTTTGATGAAGTTGGCGCTCAGATGAATTAGGAGATTGGCCTAGAATTCCTTTTTCTCCCTGCAGGTTCCGCATGAAGCTATTGAACTGAGCACTCATCGTGACCATGAAATTCTTCATTTCTTCCTTTAGTTCAACATTGTTTGCTTCCACCAGAGCCTTCATATCCACGTAGTTAGATTCCATCTTTTCTTCCAAGGCTTGGCGTTCGATTGTACTGGATTCGAGGATAGCTTGGATTTTCGCATCTTGCTTCTTTAGCGATTCCTCAAATCCCTTCATTCTGGTGCCTTCCGCCATTGTTGCTTAAATTGGAGCTTGCAATTCCGAGGAACGCAAGCTCTGATACCAAGTGTAATGGTTGGGGATTGGGGGATTGGTTGACTCAGCTAAGGAACTGAAGTATAGAAGGAGATGGAGAGAAGGGTTGAGAGAAAAAGGGGAGAAGCAGACTGAATAGAAGAAGCGGGAAAGTTGTATTCTCAATGATCAAATATTGCTTAACGCTTTACATTAGCATTGGCCTATTAATAGAAAGCTTCCTCACTAACTAATCAATAACCAACTTCTGCAAGTGGTAGCTGTTATAACAATTTCCGCAAGGTAGTATTTGGCTAACAGAATTTGGTTAACTATTTGGTCTTATTTCCTGCGGAATCATTACATTACTATAGGATTTAGGAGCTAAAGAAATGCATACATCAACAAAATGTTGAACATATCAAAAGTGGGCCGAGACTAGATATGGCTGAGCCTTTCATAGCCTAAACTTGGTGATAAGTGACTAATTTACGTAATAATTGTATGATATTTTATATTATTTTTAGTCACTTTGGGTATATTATTGGAAGAAAATGATTTATTTTGGCTATAATTGGTATAAAATGCTTTTGTTCAATTAAATGAGGTTTTTATCACTTTTTACTTGGATTTTGTGTATTTTGACAGTTTTGACACATTTTCGTATTTCGGCTATAACTTGAGCTACAATGATCGGATTGAGATGATTCTTGAACCCATTTGAAGATAAGAGATATATCTACAACTTTGGTGAAGACATCTAAATCCAGTTTAAAGGTTTTCTAGGTCAAAATGCCGAATTACAATAGCAAATTTCTACTGGTCGAAACTGGAACAGGGCAATGAGCAGGTAAGGGTATTCCGGTCATTTCTCAGCCTACACAGATCCAAATGAGGTGATTCTTGATGCATTGGAAAGCTAACTCAAAGGGTTACAAGTTTCATGTTTTGGTAAAGAGCTAAATCAGCTTTTATCATCAAGAAAAGTTCAGTGGAAGTTGATGCAAAATCGGAGCAGAGCTGGAAATTGAACCAGAAGTGACCAAATGGTCACTGTAGCAATCCGGCCGGAATTTGGCCGGATTTGTGGCCGGATTCCTGGCCGGATTGTGGTCAGAAAAGGCTGCTCTGTATGCATAAAACTCAATTTCACCTCCACCAACTCACATTGGATGCTAGACATGTGAGAAACATTCCCAGCTGTAAAAGGGAGATGTAATCCTCATTTCTTGACCACCTTTCATCATAAAAGAGCAAAATTCATTGCAAGAAGGGGAGATTGGAGTCCATAGCAGAAAAATAGAAGAGAGCTACGGGAGAAAGCTTGAAGCTGCAGAAATGTAGCTCTTTCATCTCCCTAGTGTTAGTTTAGCTTAGTATAGAGTAGTGTAGTTTTTCCATTCTTGTTTATTATCTAGATTAAGATGAAGATGGAGGATGAAGAAGGCAAGGAAGAAAGCTCATGTGACAAGGGTTGTATTCCTTCCAAACTCTTTATCTTTTGTATTTGATTCCAAGTTTAGTTAATATACAAGTTCTGGATTTTGTGTTCATTATGTGTTTCTAAAGTTTAAGCCTTGGGTTTGGTTGACCTTTCTATAATTGTTAGTGTTTATTATTTGGTTATTTGACTGCTATGATTTGAGCAAGTTATTTAGCACTTTGGCTCTTTAAATCATGATTAATCTGGTACCATTGATTGTGATTATTTAAGGTGTTGTTTCTGCAATGAAAATTGAGATTTAACACTAGTTCAAGAAGTGCTAAACATAGGGAGTACACTCACGAAAGTAGAGGTGCACTTATGTGGTTTTTAGTGATTCATTTCATGTAATTTCACTGAAGAAATGAACTTGTAGCTAATTTCATAACCATGAGAATAGGTATGGATTAGTTATAAGTATAATTGATTCACTACGAAAGTAGGATTCAAATGCATAAGGAAATTACACCATAACTAGCCTAGATGTAGTAATTAATGATCCAAATATAGCACTTGCATGAGTAGTTAGGGATACCACAACCTAAGGAGCTTTCATTTGTTATTTTGTATAATTTCAGTAGGGTAAATTTGTTATAATTCATTGATAGTCTAAATAATAGAGAAGCTTTAGTAATACCGGTAATTGTTCACTCTTCCTTGTGGGATCGACCCGATATATACCCTAAACTACTAGTTGATCTGTATACTTGCAGTGAACGGGTGTAATTCGGTATTTTTTAGCTTGCACGTATGTAAAATACCCGTCAAGTTTTTGGCGCCGTTGCCGGGGAAGATTTGGCAATATCGGTGTGAAAAGCAACTTTATTAATTTAGACAATTTCACTTGTTTTTGTTGGTTAAGTGTCTTGTTTGTTTTGAGTCTTGTTGAGTCTTTTATGTTTAATGTCTTGTTTTTGTATGTTTAAAGTCATCTATTCTTCTTGACTAAACTTGTTTTTGAGCTACTTTGAGAGCATGTTTAGGGGATCAAGGAGAGTAGAAAACAGGGGAGGACAATGCTTGAGAAATGGAGGTTTGGCAATGGATGGTTACCAAGTGCAAAGCTCCTTCAACAGAGGTAACCAAGAATTTACTGAATGTATGTCTTTTGAAGATGGTTTAAGGTGCTTAAAGGCAAAATTTGATGTAATTAAGTTACAAGTTCAAATGGACACCATGATGCATGAAATTGAGCAGAGGAGGAATGTTAATGTTTTTAATTCTTATCAAGTGATTTGTGACTTGTGTGGAGGTTATCATGCTACTAATACATGTATGCAAGCACAAAATGTGGATTATTATGATGAATTAGAGCATTACAATCCTTGTTTTGATCAATATAGTGCTAATTGGAGCAATTCTCCTGCTTATGGTTGGAATAATCAATGTACTTATAGTGATAATTCATATTTTTATGATCACCAACCTGAAAGTGTCCAATATGAATCAAAACCATCTTGGGAGTTGGCAATAGAGAAGTTAGCTAATGCACCTCTGCCTTGGGAATTAGAGAATGAACCATTAGCTAATGATTCTAATGCATTTTGGGAGCTAGCTGCAAAAAATTATTCTAATCAATTTGATTCAGCAATAGAAAAGCTAGCAAATGCAACTTCCGACCGTTTTGATAGGATTGAGGAAAGAATAGATGAATTAGCTTCTCACTTTGGTCGAATACATGAGCAATTGAGTGCATTGTGTGAAGTTATTTCTTCTAATAATTTGCAAAATGATCCTAGCATGAATGGTGGGAATGTTGTATGTGAAAATGGGTTGCATTTTGATGAAAATGATGAATCTCAATTGTGTTTCAATGAGCAAATGTCCATTTCACATGATAATATCTTTGGAACTAACTTTGAACCTCAAGAGGTGAGTTTTAATGACTCATTTTTCACCCCTCTTGAGGAGTGCATTGAAAGTATAGGTTCTAAAGGTATTCCTGCCCAAGATACTCTCATGACATTTCCTTTGGAAAGTTCTCAAGTGGTGTATATTCAAGGTAATATCTATGAAACACTTGGGATAGGTAAGTCACTTTCAATTCTCACATCATTAGATTATGTGGCTTTGGCTATAAAGTCACCATTTAATGATCCACCACGGCCTAAAATGGTGGATTATTCGTTAACTAAGCCTCCTTGAAAAATGAGTTGATATAGTCCAGCTATTGACTTTAAAGAAGCGCTTATTGGGAGGCAACCCAATGTTTGTTTAAGTTGCTGTTACTTTGGAGTGATTTTATGTTTAAAGTATAAGTTTGAGTAATTTTGTCATTTTTCATTTGTAGGTTTTGGAAAAGTGACCAAATGAGGCAAAAAAGGCAAAATTTGATCAAAGATCTCAATACCTCAAATTCAGTAATTGTGGTTTTTGATGCATTAAAGAGGTTTAGAATGCATGTTTAGATCATTTTACATGTGCGTGAATGGTTTATTTTGACATAGAAATAATCTATGATGCATTTTGGGAAATTGGGGTATCATTTGTAATTATTCAAAAGTTGAATTTCTGCTAAATTTTGCAGCAGAAAACGCGTTTTTCAATGAAACGCGCCACTGAATCGCGTTTTCATAGAATCGCGTTTTCAAATCTGCGCCTATAATTAAGAAAACGCGCCTTCAAAACGCGACAGGAAGTCGCGTTTTCTACCAATTCGCGTTTTCCAGCCTGTTCAGAAACCAAAAACGCGCCTTCAAAAACGCGACTTAAAGTCGCGTTTTCTCACGTAGTCGCGTTTTCAATGCTGCAAATTTGGTGAAGAAACGCGACTTCACAAAACGCACCTTGAGGCGCGTTTTCTTGAGCCGCGTTTTCTGAGCACAATGATCTGACCTCGGATCCTTTTAAAAACGAAGGCTTGGATCACTTTTCAACTCTACTTTTCTTCATGTTGGCTTGTTTTTAGTAAGTTTTAGTTCTTCGATTAATGTTTTTGTGTGTTTTGTAGGTGGCAATGGCAAGAGTTCATGCAAATGATCTCAATTGCAAGGGTGTTTATATTAAGGCAAAAAGGGAGTTTTCATGTTCAATTGCTGCACTTCATGCATTTAAAGTGTTTCATGTTTAAGTTATATTCATGCATGATCATGTTAAATTTGAATTTTATTCAAAGAACATGAAGTAGGTTGAATGTGGAAGGTTGGCCAAGCAAATTTGGAGGAAAAACTGCAGAAAACAGCTTTTTCTGCAGCAAATCCGGCCATAAATCCGGCCAAATGTTGGCCGGATTGAAGGCCGGATAGTCAGGGGAGAAAAGAAAATTTTTTCGGAGCTACTGCCTAATATCCGGCCGAAAATCCGGCCTGAAATCCGGCCAAAAACTGGCCGGATTGTAAAAAAAAAAAAAAAAAAAAAAAAAATCACTGTAGCAAATCCGGCCAACAATCCGGCCGTAAATCCGGCCAGAAAGTGGCCGGATATGCAACAGTAAAAAAAAAAAAAAAATTTCTGCCCAGAATCCTCCAACAATCCCTCCACGAATCCCTCCAATTTCTGGCCGGATTGTGAACAGTAACCAGCATAAGATGAATCCGTTTCACGGATTCCTCACAATTTTTCTCCCTTCTTCTTCAACCTACACACACACTCACACCTCAAACACACACCACTCACTAAAACATCACTTTTCACCATTTAATCTTCAAATAACCTTCACCAAATCACTTTCTCCCATCTTTTAGAGTGAATTTCATAGTACATATTCTTTCAAAAACAACTCTAAAGTGGATTCAACCTTACCAATAGTTAGGGTTGTACTTTCTTGAATCACTCAATTGAGGTCATATTGGAGTAAGTTTCTTGGGGGTTTTCACATCATATTCATCTCTAAACATCACCAAACCACCTTGAGGTAACAATTCTTCACCTAACTTTGTTATTTGAATTTTGCCATGAATGAATATTTTCTATTTTTAGGCAATTTTTAATATGTGAAGTTAGGTGCATTTATTTCAGCTTATTGATGCTATTGGTGATTGTTAGTGATAAATATATTTTGTGATTTGCATTTATTGTATTTATTTGGTGAATTCTTGCTAGTTTTATGCTTAATTTGGCTTGGTAACGAAGTTGCATATTAAGTAGCCAAATGTAGCATTTTAATTAGCTTAGTGGGAGTTTTTGATATTCATGTGAGTAATTTAGATTATCTAATGAATGAAAAGGTGCTTGATTGAATGATTTTGTGAATTCTTAGGTAATTCTAAAAGAAGAGGTGAATTGAAGATGACCTTAATTGATGAAATTCATAAATGCACTTACAATTTTTGTGGTTCAATAGTTTTTAGTATTTCATGAATTCTCACGAAGGTCATGTATATTTTGGTTTGGTGTGTTTGCCTCCATTTTGAGATTACTTTTGTACTTGAAGGGATTTGATCATTGATGACAAAATGTATAAATGGAACTTATTTTGTTCATGATTGTGGATTTTTTGTGTGAAATTAGCTTCCCTTTGCTTTGGATACTAATGCATATATTTCATTAGCAAAGATTAGCTCATTTCATGTTTTTATCCCATGAACATTGTATGGTTCCACATGCTCGATCATTTTTCCTTTTTCCTTGACTTGCATGTTTTCTTCTTGTTGATTGCAACCGTTTATTTTTAAGAAATTTATTTGTTTTGATTTTGTCTTTTTCAGGGTGCAATAAGTGAACTCTCCATTCTTTCTCAAATACGGTTGGAAATTCATCACATTGCCATGGATTTGGATCGCGCAAGTCATGAGGGGAGTATTTTCTTTTACTCTTTATTTATTTTCCTTTTCTCACATTGAGGACAATGTGAAGTTTAAGTGTGGGGGAGGAAATATTTGAACTTGCAAATACTTTCTATGTGATGATATTTTGTGGATTTAAATGCTTAGAAATGTTAGAATTGTGTTTGAATTATTTGCCATGTGGATAATTTGATTGAAATTGGGTTTGTTGGCAGGGAGTTTTCTTCCATTTATATGGGGAAACTCCGTCAAAATTTTTCTAACATCTTGTCCAATATTTCACTATGGCCCAAAAGTTCTTCAATTTTTTCATTTTTATTTCAAAAAGGGCCAAAGTATTCCAACCTTAAGTGTTTAATTCTTCCAATTGTTGAAACTTTATATGTATTTTGGAAAGTTTAGTCCTCATTTAACTTGAAAATGGTTATTATGCAATTAGGATTTTTGCATTTTAGAAAGTATATTTGGTAAAGTGAGGAAAATTATGCCTATAATTTTATATGTTTAATGAAATTTCTTCTCTTTACTTAATTTTATAAGTAAGTGATTGATATAGTTGATAAAAGGTTATACTCCTCCTTTGATTGTTCTTATATATTTTCTAAGAGGGAATATCTATTTATTGTCCTTTATTTTTGAAGAAAAAAAGTAGAAAAGAAAAAAAGAAAAGTAAAAAAAAAAAAGAGAAAAGAAAAGAAAGTAAATAAAAATTGTTCTACTCCAATGATTCTCGTACCAAGTAACCGGGGGTTGGTATCTACAAATGTCGACATTCGCGTAAAAAGGTACTTGAATTAAGAGTATGCATAGCAACTTGAATAAGTGAAATGTTGAGTAACCGGGGATCTTCACCTAAAAGTGTCGATTTTCGCGTAAAAAGACATTCTCACTATTTAAGTAAAACCAGTATGAATAAATCCCTCTTAGTTGTAAAATTTTGAGAAAAAGATGATTATAGGAGGAGGAAGGCTATAAATCGACTATGTGATTTGCTTATTTGTGAAATTAGGTTAGGGTAAGAGATTACGTTTAACTTGTTGAATTAAGGTATACTTATCTTTCCTTTACTTGATATTATGAGTATTTAATGTAATTTGAATAATTGTATAATGATTATTTTTTCAGGTCATGAGGAATTAAATTTGACAAAAGTGCATATATTGTTTCACCTCTTAAATCATTGTAGTTGATTATGTGTGGATTGCTTGAGGACAAGCAATGATTTAAGTGTGGGGGAGTTTGATAAGTGACTAATTTACGTAATAATTGTATGATATTTTATATTATTTTTAGTCACTTTGGGTATATTATTGGAAGAAAATGATTTATTTTGGCTATAATTGGTATAAAATGCTTTTGTTCAATTAAATGAGGTTTTTATCACTTTTTACTTGGATTTTGTGTATTTTGACAGTTTTGACACATTTTCGTATTTCGGCTATAACTTGAGCTACAATGATCGGATTGAGATGATTCTTGAACCCATTTGAAGATAAGAGATATATCTACAACTTTGGTGAAGACATCTAAATCCAGTTTAAAGGTTTTCTAGGTCAAAATGCCGAATTACAATAGCAAATTTCTACTGGTCGAAACTGGAACAGGGCAATGAGCAGGTAAGGGTATTCCGGTCATTTCTCAGCCTACACAGATCCAAATGAGGTGATTCTTGATGCATAGGAAAGCTAACTCAAAGGGCTACAAGTTTCATGTTTTGGTAAAGAGCTAAATCAGCTTTTATCATCAAGAAAAGTTCAGTGGAAGTTGATGCAAAATCGGAGCAGAGCTGGAAATTGAACCAGAAGTGACCAAATGGTCACTGTAGCAATCCGGCCGGAATTTGGCCGGATTTGTGGCCGGATTCCTGGCCGGATTGTGGTCAGAAAAGGCTGCTCTGTATGCATAAAACTCAATTTCACCTCCACCAACTCACATTGGATGCTAGACATGTGAGAAACATTCCCAGCTGTAAAAGGGAGATGTAATCCTCATTTCTTGACCACCTTTCATCATAAAAGAGCCAAATTCATTGCAAGAAGGGAGAGATTGGAGTCCATAGCAGAAAAATAGAAGAGAGCTACGGGAGAAAGCTTGAAGCTGCAGAAATGTAGCTCTTTCATCTCCCTAGTGTTAGTTTAGCTTAGTATAGAGTAGTGTAGCTTTTCCATTCTTGTTTATTATCTAGATTAGGATGAAGATGGAGGATGAAGAAGGCAAGGAAGAAAGCTCATGTGACAAGGGTTGTATTCCTTCCAAACTCTTTATCTTTTGTATTTGATTCCAAGTTTAGTTAATATACAAGTTCTGGATTTTGTGTTCATTATGTGTTTCTAAAGTTTGTACCTTGGGTTTGGTTGAACTTTCTATAATTGTTAGTGTTTATTATTTGGTTATTTGACTGCTATGATTTGAGCAAGTTATTTAGCACTTTAGCTCTTTAAATCATGATTAATCTGGTACCATTGATTGTGATTATTTAAGGTGTTGTTTCTGCAATAAAAATTGAGATTTAACACTAGTTCAAGAAGTGCTAAACATAGGGAGTACACTCACGAAAGTAGAGGTGCACTTATGTGGTTTTTAGTGATTCATTTCATGTAATTTCATTGAAGAAATGAACTTGTAGCTAATTTCATAACCATGAAAATAGGTATGGATTAGTTATGAGTATAATTGATTCACTACGAAAGTAGGATTCAAATGCATAAGGAAATTACACCATAACTAGCCTAGATGTAGTAATTAATGATCCAAATATAGCACTTGCATGAGTAGTTAGGGATACCACAACCTAAGGAGCTTTCATTTGTTATTTTGTATAATTTCAGTAGGGTAAATTTGTTATAATTCATTGATAGTCTAAATAATAGAGAAGCTTTAGTAATACCGGTAATTGTTCACTCTTCCTTGTGGGATCGACCCGATATATACCCTAAACTACTAGTTGATCTGTATACTTGCAGTGAACGGGTGTAATTCGGTATTTTTTAGCTTGCACGTATGTAAAATACCCGTCACTTGGCTCACTTTGAAAACTTTTAGATTTCTTAACCCGCCTAGCTTGATATGGCTGGGCTGGGATTGCCAAAGATCAACTCACTTAAAAATTGAGCTTCAGTGATAGGCCCAAAATTTGAACCTTGCTTGATCTCATATTAAGCTTAACGCTAGTTTGGGTGGGACAAATATAGCGAAGCCAATTTGATTCGGCTATTGACAGTTCTAGTGCTATGGCAAGTGAAAAGTAATATCATCGCAATATCAGCTCAAAGCTCTCGGTCATTTATTGTTGATTGCAAATCTCTCTCCATGATGACTTTTTTTTTTGCAAATTTAATAGGCAAAGAACCTTAACTGCGGCAGCCGGCAGGCAGTAATAGACTCTATTACTTATGAAAAATCTTATTACAGTCTAGACTAACTACTTGAATAACTACTTAATAAATCTAGTAGTTGAGAGTTATTGTTACTTTACTTTCTTAACGTTTGGTGCTACTTTGACTTTTTCTCTTAACATTACTTTTTAGTCACTTTACTCCCAACACTAATGATCAAACTTAACGGAGTCGGTTAATTCAAATGAAAAACCTTGTTTATCCCTTAAAATTGTTATTATTTTACCCTTATAAAACTATAGCATCATTATTAATCTACCCCCTAAAGTTAATTTTCAAGCAATTTATACCACTATTAAACCATTTTAGGAAGTTAAAAAACTTTAGAAGAATGAAGCCTCCTATTTGTCTAATAAAAATAATAAAAAATTTAGAGTGGTTCTTTTCTTTTTTAGTATCAAGAAAAAAAATTCAAAACATTAATTTTTTTCTTCTTGGCAATTTTATTAATATTGAAAAAAATTAGAAAGATAGGGCGCAGAGAGAGAGAGAGAGAGAGAGAGAGAGAGAACTCAATTCTTTTTTTTTTAAATACAAATAAGAAAGAATTCAATGTTTTTATTATTTTAAAATTACTTTACTTTTAGGTTTACCACTCATTCCTAATCCCGATGACGTTGAAGTAATACGATAATATTATATTCTTCATTATTTTCTTTCTTTACAAAATCTAATATTTTGTCTCTTTCGCTCCTATTTCCTTTTCTTTTTTAGTATGAATAAGTGTGAAAAAAGAAATTTAAGAAATTTTTTTGTGTTTTTGAAACTCTTAGAGTGAAAAAAAAGGAAGAATAACTATTCCAACTTTTTTTTATTTCTAATTATATACAAAAGAGGGGTAAATACATTTAAAATTTTTTAAACATATTGGTTAGATTAACGGTGGGGTAAAATGTCTAGAAAATAGTATTCGAGAGTAAAGCGATTGTATCACTATAATTAAAGGGATAAAGTGATAATAACAATATAGTAAAGCGATTCTATCACTATAATTCTGGTTTGATGGAAAGAGCAGTTTTCTCTGTATAGGTAAATAGTTTGGAGTCAAGTCTACGCCTGACTGTGTTTTGCATAAATCTGTCAGGAAATTGCTTTGAGAATGACTTGTAATGGTGGGGTAAGTAGAAAAAAAGAGAGAGCTAGTCTTGTGTTTTGGCGAGTTTTTTTTTTTTCTGCCCTTCCTTCATTTCCTCTACAATAATATAATACATCACAAAGTAACTAGTGCAACAGTAGTTTCTAGTTATTATCGAGTTAGCATTTGGAAGTAAACATTCACAACAGTTTCTGTTGATTAGACCTTTTTTATTTTAAATTTATAACTACGACTGGTTAGGGGAGGATTTGACTTGGTAATTGGAATTGATTTATAAAAGTTGATGACAGTCAATTTTTATTAACCAGCTTCTTCAAAGCAAAAATCCAAGGGCTAATTAAGAAGATTTGGCCCCAGAGCTGGGACTTGTCTTTTAGGGACCATGGGACTATAGTAACAGATCATGCTTGATTTCTCAAAACCATTTACAAACAGTGGACATGGACACAATACAGAATTACATTGTACCATCTTGGAAGACACCACGAAAGTTGGTAGAACTCACAGGTAAATTATACCCAATTTGTACAGGTAAGAGTTTGGAGTTTGTGTTTATGATTCACGAATGGCAAATTAAGTTGATCTGAGGACCCTACGAAGCCACTATAAATATGGATCTGTTGGTATGGTTCATTGTAAATTGTAATCTAGGTATACTTGCCCTGAACTTAGCACATTGGCCATTCGTAAGACAGGCAATTCAACTTATGCAAAAATGTTTTATTTGCCCTTGTCGGAATCAATTAGTTTCAGAAGTCTGTTGTTTATGTTTAATGAACTCATTAATGAGTTCAGTCGCAAGTTTTCCTGCTTGCTTAATGTTTCGATACCGAGGTTAAAGTATCAAAAAATTTTCCAAGTCAACTAATCATCATCAATCATGGACCCAGACAATAATAATCATAAAAGGATCACTTTATGAAGGAAATCTTCCTGTGATAATTATGAATCATAAATGTTATCAACAGCACAGAGAGGACAAGGAAATTGGAGATTGTATGACTGAAGAAGAAAATGGAATTGCGAGGAAATTAGTTTTGAAAGCAATGTGGTGCGTCCAAATGACCGTCCTTCAATGACAGAAATTTTCGAAATGCTCTGAAGAGTCAACAGAACAACTGTGCAACTCTGTGGAACTAAAATACATTTTAAATCAATGACACAATTAGTTAATTTTATCATGTCAAGCTCTTCATAATTATGCAGTTGATTTTTTTTTTTTTTTTTGAAAATTAGAAGCCACAACGAGTTACAAGTTGTAATTGCTAACTAATTTAAGTTATCTGTAACTTTTAACTTTGTACACCAATACGCACTATATTAGCACTAGTTTAATATATCCAAAGTCTTCTTCTAAAGTCATCTGATCATTTCGCTTGTTGGTTTTACTGGTAAAGAATGGTTAGAGTATTAGCTACAAATACATTTTAGTGAATTATCCCAGCTACGTTTTCCATCACTCAGTAGAATTTTCCTGTATAATAAAATAAATGCATCTTCGTCCTAAATATCAATGGTTATGGAGCCGAGTATGAAATTGCTTGGAAATGCAAATACAACAAAATCTGACTGAATTTGTCTGATAAGAATTTCCTTCTGGTCATCAATTAATCACAAGAGATTCCATGTCTACATTCAACTTGGTTGGCCATCTCTGTGTGGAAAAAGAAAGAAAAAAAAGAGAAGAATAAATGCACCCTTAGAATACTACTGTTTTGTGGAGCAGAATTGCTAAGTAGGTCCTAGCTGCATGTTTCTGCCCCTTATAGTTGGACCCCAAAACTGATAGAAGTAAGAACGACTTGACTAATTAATGCCTGTATCAAAACGCTAATTTGACATATTTACTATGTGATATCTGTAGATGACAATGAAAGCTTGCTCAACATCCATACTTCTATCAACACCTATCCGATATGGAAAATGCTCTATCAACACATTCATGATTTTCCTGCAGCACTAATTTTTTGCATAATCTAAGAATAGTAATCAATAACCCATTTACAAATTTCCTGAAGCTTATTCCCTCCTCATGAATTTAAAATTTTCACGTTCCCCTTCCAAAATTTCCCCAAGAAAAACTTCTCCAAAAGCTGATCTTGATATTTGAGCTAATTAGCACTTTTCACAAATATTTCATACTTTCTTTTATCATATACATCAATCGTCATTACTTTTTTTTCAAAAAAAAAAAAATTATACAATAATGTTCACATTGTTTTCCTCTCCTCATGCATCACCCAAATGATTAGTAGTGAAGGCGCCAGAAAACTTTTCAATCGGACACAAATATATTAAGGTTCTTCTAGTTCATTCAAAATAAGAATAAGGATTGGTTCAGTCTTCCTTATAGTTACATTGTTGTGTTTACTCTGATCTTGGCTTAAAATTGATTCAAAAACTTGAGATTGTTAAGCAGCAGATTACAGAAAGTATGTGCTACTACTGTGTCGTTATGCCTCCTCTAATATTGACTAAAAGTAGATTCGGGGAAGTTATGTGCTATTACTCCTACCTCAAAAATTTTGATGTTCTTAATTCAAGACAATTATCTTAGTCTTTATTGGAGATTCATCTTACTCAGCGAGATTGATTTTGTTTTATTTTTTTTTCAGGTTCAACCCCAACATGGGACAATAATAATATTTACATAATTTTGAATTGCAAGAAATCAATAAACAATACAAAGGAAACCACTAACTCTTTACAACTCATTAAAGTACGATTTTTCTATGTATGGAAAACACTAACCAGTAAGGTAAACTAAACTTCTTAAGGTATTGATTTTGTAGTTATATCGTCATTAAATTAATGAATTATGTTTATGACTTCATCTTTTTATTAAAAATTGTTATCAAGTTATCACTACAAGTCTAAAACATAATTACCCTGGTAATGTAATTTTCAAAATGTTAAACAAAAGCCCAGGGTGTATCCATCCAAGTGAAATAATTTTATGAATTTTAAAGTGTCTTAATCTTTTAATCTTAGAAATTTAGGAGGGAACGAGGCAAAAGGAAAAAGAGCTTTTATGTAGCAGACAGTTCCTAGGAAAACATATATATTTAGAACAAGGACTTCATTTCTAAAGTGAAAAGGAGTAGACACATACTCACAGACTAATAATAATAATAATAATAACAAAAGTAGTAGACGGATAAATAATACAGAATTAAAAAAGAATTAATTGCTCAAGAAAAACTAAAAAACCATTTCATCCCTATAAAAAATAAGAAAAAATTCGTCAAAAACGACTTTGGTAGGTACTGAAGTCTAAAAACGAAAAAGAAAAAACAAAAGCTTAGATTGGACTCCCTCAAGGAATGAGGGAAAAAAAATTCTAGAATGGATGGTTAATGTGAATAGTGAAAGACCACATCTAGGTCTAGAGTTTTTTTTTTTTTTTCATTTATTAGACTTGATTTTCGTGTTACTATCAATTGCAGCTGACAAAGAAGAATGAACCTTCTATCTAGTTTAGACATGATAATTAAGGATATTCATTTGGCTTTATTAGATCAGCATATTTTCAATGCACTTGGGGTTTCAAAGAGACAATTGCGCATTGTTTAATTCATTTGTACAAAAACTGTCAAATTTTTTCTAAAATTCTGTGAAATTTTCCTTTAAGTTTTGTCAAGCAAATCATGCTAAATGATATCCAACCTTCTCATTATTAAGGTTCTTGTTTTATCCACGAAAAAAATCTCTACAGAACAATATCAACATAAAGATAAAGAGTAGACCGCAAAATGATAAAGAACAAGGACTTAGTATTCGAGTCAACATTTGATTCTCTCAATATTCAAGTTGAGATTTAAATTTAAGTCATTCAGCTATTAATTTCCCCGATACTCAAAAAATGATGTATGTGGAATTTTTTTACTAGTCTATTATTGAAAAATGAAACTATCTCCACAGACCGCTCCAATTTAGAGGCCCCAAAATTAAAGAAGAAAATGACGCCTTCTGTAAATCTGATCTTGATATTCCAAACAAACTAATTAGCATGGGTTGGCAGTTTCCTCCATTGGACCCAAATGCTCCAAAATTATGCTTTATGGGATTATTAAACAAAACTTCTCAACCTTATTAAACTTATAGAGTAGAGTGATCTTGAGATATTAATATCAGTTAACTAGAGATTTTGAGTTTAAATCCTTCTACCTCTCTCCGCTCCTTAAATCACACTCTTTCTCTACTAGAAAAAAAATAACTTAGAACTTATTCTCATTTGTTATAAAATTTTGCAAAATCTGAATATAGAAAGTGCTTATATGGAATAATCATAATTAGTTAAAACTACTCTTTGGTAGATTATATATTTTGCATTTTTTGACTACTAAAAAAAATTTAAAATCTAGATGCACAAGGAAATCAAAATATCAAAAATATTGAATATTATACAAAAATTAGGAATTACAATCCATTGAAATAATTGATTAAAGAACAAACTTTTTTTTAAACTATGAGTGAGAGGTCTCGAATTCTAGATCTCTTGCTTACACTCTCTCCTCTCGTATTACCCAACCCATCCCTCCCCCCTCAAGAACAAACCCTTGATTGTCTTCAAATGCCTTCACTTTAGTGTTTATCTCGCCAAGTGTATATTAGCTATAATGCTTATTTATTGCATTGGAATTATATATTATCTTATAAAGAAGAAAATTGATTTTACCTTTTTTTTTTTTGTTTAAAGTCACGCCGAACCCAAAATGAGTAGGAGTTAAGCCATAGCAATATAACTCTGTAGTAATAATGGCTGTATCCAAAGGAGAAAATTAATAAAGTAATTTTGGCTTACATTCCTATTGGATTGGAGACCCTAGATCCTACTCTCTTTAGTCTTTACCAACCTAAAGAGCCCCTTCTCCGTTTCCTACATATATCCGAGCCCCTTCTCCGTTTGCTACATATATCCGGCTTCTTCTTCTTCTTCTTATTATTTTTTTTAAAAAAAAAAATTCAGTCAGCCAATGTTTAACAAGTATGCTCCAACTTCAGATTTTGGTAGTTTTGTTGTCCCTATTCTTGATTTACTTCTTGGTGTCCGGGTTCTCATTTTATTATTTTATATATGACCATTGTCAAGTAGATGTTCCTTATTTATTCAATTCGACAGACACCAGCTGTGACCATAGCCCATCCACTTGCCGGGGCACCGACATCAATTTAAAGTGCCCGTTTCAGTTTAGTGGTGATGATCCGGATTTGTGCCCTGAACGTCGTGTTGTTGAATTCTCTTGTGAAAATAATCGCACTGTTCTATCCTTGAATGTTCGTTATAACTTATCTGTGGAGCTAAACAGTATTGATTATGAGAAACAGACACTTCGTATATTTGATCCTGGGGTGCAAAAGAACAACTGTTCTACTCTGCCAGTCAACCCATTAAGTCCAGACGACGACTACTATCAACCTGGTGCGGGTTATGAGATGGAGATTGATCCTCATCATACCGGTTCGTTGGTCTTTGTGAGCTGTAAAAATCCGGTGAAATCGAAATATCCTCCTCTTTACGTAGACACTGCTTCCTGTAATATCAGTGCAAATCATTTTTCAAAAATGAAAGCTCCGTCCAATAATTACAGCTATGTTGTGGTGGGCAAAAATATGGTGGCATCTGACATTGAAGAGTCGTGCACTGTCTATAAGACAGCTCCTGTAGACCTGCGGTGTCTACCTAATGTAACAGCAGGAGATGTTTCGTTTCAAGACATCCACAATCTTCTGTCCAATGGCTATGAGATCAGTTGGGGAGAAGCCTTGGAGCTCAGGAAGAAATCGTTTTTTTGTAAGTACACTGATTTGAAGATTTATTAACATCGTGATTGATGATTGATTATTATGATCTTTTAAAAAGTATTCAGTACTACTGCTTGAAACTTTCTTTTTGGGAAAGTAATGGCAAATTACCGTATATTGGAAGATTTTAAGTTAAGGTATGAAGTGGCACATTTGGGGCTAAATATGATAGTACTGCTATTCATTTTTGGGAAAATATTGTTAACAGTCATATAAGTGTAAATGTTTAAAGTAGAATTGATTCATGCATTGGAGGTATGGGTCTAGACTTTCAAAATGTGGATTTAGATTATCCCAAATTCTCCTTTTAATTGCGAAATTCTTGCCCCAGTTTTTGCTAGTAACTCATTTTTCTCGAGAAAAAAAAAAGAAAGGAGAGTAGAATATGAAATTTGACTGAGTCAATTCTGGGAAAAGTCCCTTTCGTTTTCCAGCTTCAAGTAAATTTCTTGAATTTGACTGAGCCAAAATTCAATGTATCATTCATGTAACGAATTGCATTACCAAATATCACTACTTTGATTAGTTTGCACATGACATTAACTAAAGACAGGTTTTTTTTTTTTTTTTTGGTATGATTGCGTTCAGTTATTGCGTTTAGATAAGCTGTCATAAATCTTATGACATTTGGTGTTTACAATCAAAATATGCAAGAAATACAATAACGGTACATAACCGTACCCGCTCCGATTCCCCTAAATCATTTGTTTAATTTGGAAACTAATTACGTGAATTTTTTTATTTTTCTTTTTTGGGGAATGAGAGTACCAGAAACCTTGATATTTCGTCTTTACTAGTTGTCTTTATCGCTGTGTATATTCTCACATAGTTTTTCATTTGATTTTTTAAATATGAAATCAAGTCAAATTAGAATACTTGGATTTTAGAAATGTTATTTGTTTTATGATCCTAACGAACACATGAATTATTGAATTCTCATTTGAATTTATTCTCGTAGTGATTTGAAACTGGTACACACATGAGGGTGAATTAATAGTAATTAATAAAAGTTCATTTTCAAGTATCCAATTGGACATTGACTTTGACTTTTCTCCTTGGGCGATGTAGGTCCCCTAGCAGAAGCAATCCTCGACCGCGTTGACACATTCGGAAGTGAGTAAACTTGTTTCTTTCGTGTGCAAAAAAACCATTCTTAATCAGTCGGATTCTTTCTAATTCCGTATTTCCATTATAACCTTTTTTCTTTCATAAGCAGCTGGCGTGGGTTCTGCTGTCAAATTTTTCGGTAAGGCATCTGATTTATAGTCGATAACTCTATCCATTGGGCATATATATATATATATATACTAGAAGTCAATCATAGCTAAGTCTTCTTGTTCTCTTCTTCGATTTCAGTTCTACTCATTACGGCAAAAAGTGTCCTTGGCATTGCCATCTTGTCTGCGTTCCTGCTTTATAGGTGGCATCGGAGGCATTTATCAAGGTATGATATAATAGAAGATTTCCTACAGACAAACAGCAGACTCATGCCCATTAGGTACTCGTATAGAGAAATCAGGACAATGACGAAAAATTTTAAAGAAAAACTAGGCGAAGGAGGCTACGGCATGGTTTACAAAGGCAAATTGCGCAGTGGAGATGCTGTTGCTGTCAAAATGTTGAACAAGTCAAAAGCTAATGGTCAAGAGTTCATCAATGAAGTTGCAACTATTGGAAGAATACACCATGTGAACGTGGTTCGGTTAGTGGGATTTTGTGTTACTGCCTCAAAACATTCTCTAGTGTATGATTACATGCCAAATGGCTCTCTGGATAAGTTAATTTTCTCAGACTGTCAAAATAGTTCTCCATTGAGTTGGAAACAAGTTTGTGAGATTGCAAAGGGGGTTGCTCGTGGCATTGAATACTTGCATCAGGGGTGTGATATGCAAATTCTGCATTTTGATATTAAACCGCTTAACGTCTTACTTGATGAGAACTTTGTTCCAAAAGTTTCAGACTTTGGACTTGCAAAACTTTACCCAATGCAAAAGAGTATTGCAACTCTTACTGCTGTGAGAGGAACACTAGGTTACATGGCCCCGGAGTTGTTCTACAAAAGGATTGGAAGAGTCTCACACAAGGCAGACGTTTACAGCTATGGAATGTTACTAATGGAGATGGCTGGGAGGAGGAGAAATGTGGATGCACAGGCTGAGCATTCAAGTCAAATATACTTCCCATCATGGATATATGACAAATTCGATCAGGTGGAGGAAATGGAAATCGGAGATCATGCAACTGAAGAAAAAAAGACAATTACACAAAAATTAATTTTGATTGCCTTGTGGTGCATACAGATGACACCTGAGGATCGTCCTTCAATGAGAGAAGTCTTAGAAATGCTTGAAGGTGATGCTAGTGGTCTAAAGTTGCCTCCTAAACCGTCGTTTTACCCTCCAGATTCACCCATATCCATGCAAAGAAGCAGCGATAGTAGTTCTTCTGACGAGTCAATGGCACCACTTTGTAGCTCTGTTGCTTTAGAAATAGAGAAGATGGATGACTAAGTAGTACTTTCAGTGAAAGCTGTGTGGTGGATTTGTCCTTCAGTTTAACTTAATAATTTCTAAAATTGAGCTCCAGTACATATTTTTTTTCTTAAACCATTATCTAACACAGCGAGCAGTATATCTAAGTATTTCTGGCAAATTCATGAGATCGATCTTTTGCAGTGGTGTTGCTATTACTAGTTAAATTGTTAGTTTAACATAGCCTTGTAGCCGTTTGTCTTTGTCCTTGGATTTTTCCTTCGAAACGTGTCTGTCCTTTTCATCAACATGGTGAATTTGAGCTAGCCCAAGTTCACTTATGCTTTGCAATCTTTAAATTTGAAATTTCATTAATTTTATGGATTTAACAAGCAATCTCTCATAATTTCAATGAC